>NC_057811.1:162724532-162725316 GCF_018294505.1 Triticum aestivum | reverse complement strand
GACAGTTACAAACTAGTTCTTGTGTGGTTGCATTCGATTTTTTCCATTCTACTTCACTAAACATCTCCATATGAGATCCAGTTACTTGTAGGGAAATGTAAGAGACCTCAGTTATGATGATGCACTAGGTCCATAGCTGCGACTTTGTGTATGTTCTTGAAATGCGTTTGTCGAGTGCTCATTAAGAAAGTATCTATACAAGTTTCTGAACGAACTCCTTAGGAAAAGTTCTCCAAAAGTTCCCTATGAAAGACACCTTTGAAGCATCTGGTCGTCACAAACGTTTTGACTACTTGTGGAGCCAAAACGGACTCCGTATGAGTTAGATATCCATGTTTCAGTTAACACTGCGCAAAACTGATTCCGAACGACAGTTACAGACTAGTTCTTGCATAGTTGCATTCGATTTTTTCCATTCTACTTCACTAAACATCTCCATATGAGATCCGATTACTTGTAGGTAAATGCAAGAAACCTTAGTTATGATGATGCACTAGGTCCATAGCTGGGACTTTGTGTATGTTGTCGAAATGCGTTTGTCGAGTGCTCATTAAGAAAGTTTATATAAAAGTTTCTGAACGAAGTCCTTAAGAAAATTTCTCCAAAAGTTCCCTATGAAAGAATCCATTGAGGCATCTGGTCGTCACAAACATTTTGACTACTTGTGGAGCCAAAGCGGTCTCCGTATGAGTCAGATATCCATGTTTCAGTTAACACTGCGCAAAACTGATTCCGAACGACGGTTACAGACTAGTTCTTGTGTAGTTGCATTTGATTTTTTCCA
>NC_057811.1:162724170-162724522 GCF_018294505.1 Triticum aestivum | reverse complement strand
AAGTTTCTATACAAGTTTCTGAACGAACTCCTTAAGAAAAGTGCTCCAACAGTTCCCTATGAAAGAATCATTTGAAGCATCTGGTCTTCACAAACGTTTTGACTACTTGTGGAGCCAAAACGGACTCCGTATGAGTCAGATATGCATTTTCAGTTAACACTGCGCAAAACTGATTACGAACGACGGTTACAGACTAGTTCTTGTGTAGTTGCATTCAATTTTTTTTCTATTCTACTTCACATTGGATCTCCATATGAGATCCAATTACTTGTAGGGAAATGGAAGAGACCTCAATTAGGATGATGCACAAGGTCCATAGCTGGGACTTTGTGTATGTTCTCGAAATGCGTTT
>NC_057811.1:162717710-162724160 GCF_018294505.1 Triticum aestivum | reverse complement strand
GGGACATTGTGTATGTTCTCGAAATGCGTTTGTCGAGTGCCCATTTAGAAAGTTTCTATATAAGTTTCTGAACGAACTCCTTAAGAAAAGTTCTCCAAAAGTTCCCTATGAAAGAATCCTTTGAAGCATCTGGTCGTCACAAACATTTTGACTACTTGTGGAGCCAAAACGGACTCCGTATGAGTCAGATATCCATGTTTCAGTTAACAGTTCGCAAAACTGATTCTGAACGACAGTTACAGACTAGTTCTTGTGTAGTTGCATTCGATTTTTTCCATTATACTTCACTTAACATCTCCATATAAGATCCAATTACATGTAGGGAAATGCAAGAGACCTCAGTTATGATGATGCACTAGGTCCATAGCTGGGACTTTGTGTATGTTCTTGAAATGCGTACTTTGAAAGAATCCTTTGAAGAATCTGGTCTTCACAAACATTTTGACTACTTGTGGAGCCAAAACAGACTCCGTATGAGTCAGATATGCATTTTCAGTTCACACTGCGCAAAACTGATTACGAACGACGGTTACAGACTAGTTCATGTGTAGTTGCATTCAATTTTTTTCCATTCTACTTCACATTGGATCTCCATATGAGATCCAATTACTTGTAGGGAAATGGAAGAGACCTCAATTATGATGATGCACTAGGTCCATAGCTGGGACTTTGTGTATGTTCTCGAAATGCGTCTGTAGAGTGCTCATTAAGAAAGTTTCTATACAAGTTTCTGAACGAACTCCTGAAGAAAATTTCTCCAAAACTTCCCTATGAAAGAATCCTTTGAAGCATCTGGTCGTCAGAAACGTTTTGACTGCTTGTGGAGCAAAAACGGACTCCGTATGAGTCGGATATCCATGTTTCAGTTAAGACTGCACAAAACTGATTCCGAACGACGGTTACAGACTAGTTCTTGTGTAGTTGTATTCGAGTTTTTCCATTCTACTTCACTAAACATCTCCATATGTGATCCGATTACTTGTAGGGAAATGCAAGAGACCTTAGTTATGATGATGCACTAGGTCCATAGCTGGGACTTTGTGTATGTTCTCGAAATGCGTTTGTCGAGTACTCATTAAGAAAGTTTCTATTAAAGTTTCTGAACAAACTCCTTAAGAAAATTTCTCCAAAAGTTCCCTATGAAAGAATCTTTTGAAGCACCTGGTCATCACAAACGTTTTGACTACTTGTGGAGCCAAAATGGACTCCGTATGAGTCAGATATCAATGTTTCAGTTAACACTGCGCAAAACTGATTCCGAACGACAGTTACAAACTAGTTCTTGTGTAGTTGCATTCGATTTTTTCCATTCTACTTCACTAAACATCTCCATATGAGATCCGATTACTTGTAGGGAAATTCAAGAGACCTTAGTTATGATGATGCACTAGGTCCATAGCTGGGACTTTGTGTATGTTCTCGAAATGCGTTTATCGAGTGCTCATTAAGAAAGTTTCTATTAAAGTTTCTGAACAAACTCCTTAAGAAAATTTCTCCAAAAGTTCCCTATGAAAGAATCTTTTGAAGCACCTGGTCATCACAAACGTTTTGACTACTTGTGGAGCCAAAACGGACTCCGTATGAATCAGATATCCATGCTTCAGTTAACACTGCGCAAAACTGATTCTGAACGACAGTTACAGACTAGTTCTTGTGTAGTTGCATTCAATTTTTTCCATTCTACTTCCTTAAACATCTCCATATGAGATCGAATTACTTGTAGGGAAATGCAAGAGACCTCAGTTATGATGATGCACTAGGTCCATAGCTGGGACTTTGTGTATGTTCTCGAAATGCGTTTGTCGAGTGCTCATTAAGAAAGTTTCTATACAAGTTTCTGAACGAACTCCTTAAGAAAAGTGCTCCAACAGTTCCCTATGAAAGAATCATTTGAAGCATCTGGTCTTCACAAACGTTTTGACTACTTGTGGAGCCAAAACGGACTCCGTATGAGTCAGATATGCATTTTCAGTTAACACTGCGCAAAACTGATTACGAACGACGGTTACAGACTAGTTCTTGTGTAGTTGCATTCAATTTTTTTTCTATTCTACTTCACATTGGATCTCCATATGAGATCCAATTACTTGTAGGGAAATGGAAGAGACCTCAATTAGGATGATGCACAAGGTCCATAGCTGGGACTTTGTGTATGTTCTCGAAATGCGTTTTTCGAGTGCTCATTAAGAAAGTTTCTATACAAGTTTCTGAACGAACACCTTAAGAAAAGTTCTCCAAAACTTCCCTGTGAAAGAATCCTTCGAAGGATCTGGTCGTCAAAAATGTTTTGACTGCTTGTGGAGCCAAAACAAACTCCGTATGAGTCGGATATCCATGTTTCAGTTAACACTGCACAAAACTGATTCCGAACGACGGTTACAGACTAGTTCTTGTGTAGTTGTATTCGAGTTTTTCCATTCTACTTCACTAAACATCTCCATATGAGATCCAATTACTTGTAGGGAAATGCAAGAGACCTCAGTTATGATGATGCACTAGGTTCATAGCTGGGATTTTGTGTTTGTTCTCGAAATGCGTTTGTCAAGTGCTCATTAAGAAAGTTTCTATACAAGTTTCTGAACGAATTCCTGAAGAAAAGTTCTCCAAAAGTTCCTTATGAAAGAATCCTTTGAAGCATCTGGTCGTCACAAACGTTTTGACTACTTGTGGAGCCAAAACGGACTCCGTATGAGTCAAATATCCATGTTTCAGTTAACACTGCGCAAAACTGATTCCGAACGACAGTTACAGACTAGTTCTTGTGTAGTTGCATTCAATTTTTTCCATTCTACTTCACTAAACATCTCCATATGAGATCCAATTACTTGTAGGGAAATGCAAGAGACCTCAGTTATGATGATGCACTAGGTCGAGTGCTCATTTAGAAAGTTTGTATACAAGTTTCTGAACGAACTCCTTAAGAAAAGTTATCCAAAAATTCCCTATGAAAGAATCCTTTGAAGCATCTGGTCATCACAAACGTTTTGACTACTTGTAGAGCCAAAACGGACTCCGTATGAGTCAGATATCCATGTTTCAGTTAACACTGCGCAAAACCGATTCCGAACGACAGTTACAGACTAGTTCTTGTGTAGTTGCATTCGTTTTTTCCATTCTACTTCAATAAACATCTCCATATGAGATCCAATTACTTGTAGGGAAATTCAAGAGACCTCAGTTATGATGATGCACTAGGTCCATAGCTGGGACTTTGTGTATGTTCTCGAAATGCGTTTGTCGAGTGCTCATTAAGAAAGTTTCTATACAAGTTTCTGAACGAACTCCTTAAGAAAAGTGCTCCAAAAGTTCCCTATGAAAGAATACTTTGAAGCATCTGGTCTTCACAAATGTTTTGACTACTTGTGAAGCCAAAACGGACTCCGTATGAGTCAAATATGCATTTTCAGTTAACACCGCGCAAAACTGATTACAAACGACGGTTACAGACTTGTTCTTGTGTAGTTGCATTCAATTTTTTCCATTCTATTTCACATTGGATCTCCATACGAGATCCAATTACTTGTAGGGAAATGGAAGAGACCTCAATTATGATGATGCACTAGGTCCATAGCTGGGACTTTGTGTATGTTCTCGAAATGCGTCTGTGGAGTGCTCATTAAGAAAGTTTCTATACAAGTTTCTGAACGAACTCCTTAAGAAAAGTTCTCCAAAAGTTCCCTACGAAAGAATCCTTTGAAGCATCTGGTCAGCACAAACGTTTTTACTACTTGTGGAGCCAAAACGGACTCTGTATGAGTCAGATATCAATGTTTCAGTTAACACTGCACAAAACTGATTCCGAACGACAGTTACAGACCAGTTCTTGTGTAGTTGCATTCGATTTTTTCCATTCTACTTCACTAAACATCTCCATATGAGATCCAATTACTTGTAGGGAAATGCAAGAGACCTCAGTTATGATGATGCACTAGGTCCATAGATGGGACTTTGTGTATGTTCTTGAAATGCGTTTGTCGAGTGCTCATTTAGAAAGTTTGTATACAAGTTTCTGAACGAACTCCTTAAGAAAAGTTATCCAAAAATTCCCTATGAAAGAATCCTTTGAAGCATCTGGTCATCACAAACGTTTTGACTACTTGTGGAGCCAAAACAGACTCCGTATGAGTCAGATATCCATGTTTCAGTTAACACTGCGCAAACCAATTCCGAACGACAGTTACAGACTAGTTCTTGTGTAGTTGCATTCGTTTTTTCCATTCTACTTCAATAAACATCTCCATATGAGATCCAATTACTTGTAGGGAAATTCAAGAGACCTCAGTTATGATGATGCACTAGGTCCATAGCTGGGACTTTGTGTATGTTCTCGAAATGCGTTTGTCGAATGCTCATTAAGAAAGTTTCTATACCAGTTTCTGAACGAACTCCTTAAGAAAAGTTCTCCAAAAGTTCCCTATGAAAGAATACTTTGAAGCATCTGGTCATCACAAACGTTTTGACTACTTGTGGAGCCAAAACGGACTCCGTATGAATCAGATATCCATGTTTCAGTTAACACTGCGCAAAACTGATTCCGAACGACAGTTACAGACTAGGTCTTGTGTAGTTGCATTCGATTTTTTTCCATTCTACTTCAATAAACATCTCCATATGAGATCCAATTACTTGTAGGGAAATGCAAGAGACCTCAGTTATGATGATGCACTAGGTCCATAACTGGGACTTTGTGTATGTTCTCGAAATGCGTTTGTTGAGTGCTCATTAAGAAAGTTTCTATAAAAGTTTCTTAACAAACTCCTTAAGAAAAGTTTTCCAAAAGTTCCCTATGAAAGAATCCTTTGAAGCATCTGGTCCTCACGAACGTTTTGACTACTTGTGGAGCCAAAACGGACTCCGTATGAGTCAGATATCCATGCTTCAGTTAACACTGCGCAAAACTGATTCCGAACGACAGTTACAGAATAGTTCTTGTGTAGTTGCATTCGATTTTTTCCATTCTACTTCACTAAACATCTCCATATGAGATCCGATTACTTGTAGGGAAATGCAAAAGACCGTAGTTATGATGATGCACTAGGTCCATAGCTGGGACTTTGTGTATGTTCTCGAAATGCGTTTGTCGAGTGCTCATTAAGAAAGTTTCTATAAAAGTTTCTGAACGAACTCCTTAAAAAAATTTCTCCAAAAGTTCCCTATGAAAGAATCCTTTGAAGCATCTGGTCGTCAAAAACGTTTTGACTACTTGTGGAGCCAAAACGGACTCCGTATGAGTCAGATATCCATGTTTCAGTTAACACTGCGCAAAACTGATTCCGAACGACAGTTACAGACTAGTTCTTGTGTAGTTGCATTCAATTTTTTCCATTCTACTTCACTAAACATCTCCATATGAGATCCAATTACTTGTAGGGAAATGCAAGAGACCTCAGTTATGATGATGCACTAGGTCCATAGCTGGGACTTTGTGTATGTTCTCGAAATGCGTTTGTCCAGTGCTCATTAAGAAAGTTTCTATACAAGTTTCTGAACGAACTCCTGAAGAAAATTTCTCCAAAACTTCCCTATGAAAGAATCCTTTGAAGCATCTGGTCGTCAGAAACGTTTTTACTGCTTGTGGAGCAAAAACGGACTCCGTATGAGTCGGATATCCATGTTTCAGTTAAGACTGCACGAAACTGATTCCGAACGACGCTTACAGATTAGTTCTTGTGTAGTTGTATTCAAGTTTTTCCATTCTACTTCACTAAACATCTCCATATGAGATCCAATTACTTGTAGGGAAATGCAAGAGACCTCAGTTATGATGATGCACTAGGTTCATAGCTGGGACTTTGTGTATGTTCTCGAAATGCGTTTGTCAAATGCTCATTAAGATAGTTTCTATACAAGTTTCTGAACGAACTCCTTAAGAAAAGTTCTCCAAAAGTTCGTTATGAAAGAATTGTTTGTAGCATCTGGTCGTGACAAACGTTTTCCCTACTTGTGGAGCGAAAACGGACTCCGAACGACGGTTACAGACTAGTTCTTGTGTAGTTGCATTCGATTTTTTTCCATTCTACTTCACTAACCATCTCCATATGAGATCCAATTACTTGTAGGGAAATGCAAGAGACCTCAGTTATGATGATGCACTAGGTCCATAGCTGGGACTTTGTGTATGTTCTCGAAATGCGTTTGTCGAGTTCTCATTAAGAAAGTTTCTATAAAAGTTTCTGAACGAACTCCTGAAGAAAAGTTCTCCAAAAGTTCCCTATGAAAGAATCCTTTGAAGCATCTGGTCGTCACAAACGTTTTGACTACTTGTGGAGCCAAAACGGACTCCGTATGAGTCAAATATCCATGTTTCAGTTAACACTGCGCAAAACTGATTCCGAACGACAGTTACAGACTAGTTCTTGTGTAGTTGCATTCGATTTTTTCCATTCTACTTCACTACACAACTCCATATGAGATCCAATTACTTGTAGGGAAATGCAAGAGACATCATTT
>NC_057811.1:162715210-162717115 GCF_018294505.1 Triticum aestivum | reverse complement strand
AAATGCGTTTGTCGAGTGCTCATTAAGAAAGTTTCTATACAAGTTTCTGAACGAACTCCTTAAGAAAAGTTCTCCAAAAGTACACTATGAAAGAATCCGTTGAAGCATCTGGCTGTCACAAAAGTTTTGACTACTTTTGGAGCAAAAACGGACTCCGTATGAGTCAGATATCCATGTTTCAATTAACACTGTGCAAAACTGATTCCGAGCGACAGTTACAGACTAGTTCTTGTGTAGTTGCATTCGATTTTTTCCATTCTATTTCACTAAACATCTCCATATGAGATCTAATTACTTGTAGGGAAATGGAGGAGACCTCAGTTATGATGATGCACTAGATCCATAGCTGGGACTTTGTGTATGTTCTCGAAATGCGTTTGTCGAGTGCTCATTAAGAAAGTTTCTATACAAGTTTCTGAACGAACTCCTTAAGAAAAGTGCTCCAAAAGTTCCCTATGAAAGAATCCTTTGAAGCATCTGGTATTCACAAATGTTTTGACTACTTGTGGAGCCAAAACGGACTCCGTATGAGTCAGATATGCATTTTCAGTTAACACTGCGTTAACTGATTACAAACGACGGTTACAGACTAGTTCTTGTGTAGTTGAGTTCAATTTTTTCCATTCTATTTCACATTGGATCTCCATACGAGATCCAATTACTTGTAGGGAAATGGAAGAGACCTCAATTATGATGATGCACTAGGTCCATAGCTGGGACATTGTGTATGTTCTCGAAATGCGTCTGTGGAGTGCTCATTAAGAAAGTTTCTATACAAGTTTCTGAACGAACTCCTTAAGAAAAGTTCTCCAAAACTTCCCTACGAAAGAATCCTTTGAAGCACCTGGTCAGCACAAACGTTTTGACTACTTGTGGAGCCAAAACGGACTCCGTATGAGTCAGATATCCATGTTTCAGTTAACACTTCGCAAAACTGATTCCGAACGACAGTTACAGACTAGTTCTTGTGTAGTTGCATTCGATTTTTTTCCATTATACTTCACTAAACATCTCCATATGAGATCCAATTACATGTAGGGAAATGCAAGAGACCTCAGTTATGATGATGCACTAGGTCCATAGATGGGACTTTGTGTATGTTCTTGAAATGCGTTTGTCGAGTGCTCATTTAGAAAGTTTGTATACAAGTTTCTGAACGAACTCCTTAAGAAAAGTTATCCAAAAATTCCCTATGAAAGAATCCTTTGAAGCATCTGGTCATCACAAACGTTTTGACTACTTGTGGAGCCAAAACGGACTCCGTATGAGTCAGATATCCATGTTTCAGTTAACACTGCGCAAAACCGATTCCGGACGACAGTTACAGACTAGTTCTTGTGTAGTTGCATTCGCTTTTTCCATTCTACTTCAATAAACATCTCCATATGAGATCCAATTACTTGTAGGGAAATTCAAAAGACCTCAGTTATGATGATGCACTAGGTCCATAGCTGGGACTTTGTGTATGTTCTCGAAATGCGTTTGTCGAATGCTCATTAAGAATGTTTCTATACAAGTTTCTGAACGAACTCCTTAAGAAAAGTTTTCCAAAAGTTCCCTATGAAAGAATCCTTTGAAGCATCTGGTCCTCACAAACGTTTTGACTACTTGTGGAGCCAAAACGGACTCCGTATGAGTCAGATATCCATGTTTCAGTTAACACTTCGCAAAACTGATTCCGAACGACAGTTACAGACTAGTTCTTGTGTAGTTGCATTCGATTTTTTCCATTCTACTTCACTAAACATATTCATATGAGATCAGGTTACTTGTAGGGAAATGCAAGAGACCGTAGTTATGATGATGCACTAGGTCCATTGCTGGGACTTTGTGTATGTTCTCGAAATGCGTTTGTCGAGTGCTCATTAAGAAAGTTTCTATAAAAGTTTCTGAACGAACTCCTTA
>NC_057811.1:162710494-162714514 GCF_018294505.1 Triticum aestivum | reverse complement strand
TGAACGAACTACTTAAGAAAAGTTCTCCAAAAGTTCCCTATGAAAGAATCCTTTGAAGCATCTGGTCGTCACAAACGTTTTGACTACTTGTGGAGCCAAAACGGACTCCGTATGAGTCAAATATCAATGTTTCAGTTAACACTGCGCAAAACTGATTCCGAACGACAGTTACACACTAGTTCTTGTGTAGTTGCATTCGATTTTTTCCATTCTACTTCACTAAACAACCCCATATGAGATCCAATTACTTGTAGGGAAATGCAAGAGACCTCATTTATGATGATGCACTAGGTCCATAGCTGGGACTTTGTGTATGTTCTCAAAATGCGTTTGTCGAGTGCTCATTAAGAAAGTTTCTATACAAGTTTCTGAACGAACTCCTTAAGAAAAGTTCTCCAAAATTTCCCTATGAAAGAATCCTTTGAAGCATCTGGTCGTCACAAACATTTTGACTGGAGCCAAAACGGACTCCGTATGAGTCAGATTTCCATGTTTCAGTTAACACTGAGCAAAACTGATTCCGAACGACAGTTACAGACTAGTTCTTGTGTAGTTGCATTCGATTTTTTTCCATTCTAGTTCACTAAACATCTCCATATGAGATCCAATTGCTTGTAGGGAAATGGAAGAGACCTCAGTTATGATGATGCACTAGGTCCATAGCTGGGACTTTGTGTATGTTCTCAAAATACGTTTGTCGAGTGCTCATTAAGAAAGTTTCTATACAAGTTTTTGAACGAACTCCTTAAGAAAAGTGCTCCAAAAGTTCCCTATGAAAGAATCCTTTGAAGCATCTGGTCTTCACAAACGTTTTGACTACTTGTGGAGCCAAAATGGACTCCATATGAGTCAGATATGCATTTTCAGTTAACACCGCGCAAAACTGATTACGAACGACGGTTACAGACTAGTTCTTGTGTACTTGCATTCAATTTTTTTCCATTCTACTTTACATTGGATCTCCATATGGGATCCGTTTACTTATAGGGAAATGGAAGAGACCTCAATTATGATGATGCACTAGGTCCATAGCTGGGACTGTGTATGTTCTCGAAATGCGTCTGTGGAGTGCTCATTAAGAAAGTTTCTATACAAGTTTCTGAACGAACTCCTTAAGAAAAGTTCTCCAAAAGTTACCTATGAAAGAATTCTTTGAAGCATCTGGTCAGCACAAACATTTTGACTACTTGTGGAGCCAAAACGGACTCCGTATGAGTCAGATATCCATGTTTCAGTTAACACTGCGCAAAACTGATCCCGAACGACAGTTACACACTAGTTCTTGTGTAGTTGCATTCGATTTTTTCCATTCTACTTCACTAAACATCTCCATATGAGATCCAATTAGTTGTAGGGAAATGCAAGAGACCTCAGTTATGATGATGCACTAGGTCCATAGCTGGGACTTTGTGTATGTTCTCGAAATGCGTTTGTCGAGTGCTCATTTAGAAAGTTTGTATACAAGTTTCTGAACGAATTCCTTAAGAAAAGTTATCAAAAAATTCCCTATGAAAGAATCCTTTGAAGCATCTGGTCATCACAAACGTTTTGACTACTTGTGGAGCCAAAACGGACTCCGTATGAGTTAGATATCCATGTTTCAGTTAACACTGCGCAAAACTGATTCCGAACGACAGGTACAGACTAGTTCTTGTGTAGTTGCATTTGATTTTTTCCATTCTACTTCAATAAACATCTCCATATGAGATCGAATTACTTGTAGGGAAATTCAAGAGACCTTAGTTATGATGATGCACTAGGTCCATAGCTGGGACTTTGTGTATGTTCTCGAAATGCGTTTGTCGAATGCTCATAAAGAAAGTTTCTATACCAGTTTCTGAACGAACTCCTTAAGAAAAGTTCTCCAAAAGTTCCCTATGAAAGAATCCTTTGAAGCATCTTGTCATCACAAACGTTTTGACTACTTGTGGAGCCAAAACAGACTCCGTATGAGTCAGATATCCATGTTTCTATTAACACTGCACAAAACTGATTCCGAACGACAGTTACAGACTAGTTCTTGTGTAGTTGCATTCGATTTTTTCCATTCTACTTCAATAAACATCTCCATATGAGATCCAATTACTTGTAGGGAAATGCAAGAGACCTTAGTTATGATGATGCACTAGGTCCATAACTGGGACTTTGTGTATGTTCTCGAAATGCGTTTGTCGAGTGCTGATTAAGAAAGTTTCTATTAAAGTTTCTGAACGAACTCCTTAAGAAAATTTTGCCAAAAGTTCCCTATGAAAGAATCCTTTTAAGCATCTGGTCGTCACAAAACGTTTTGACTACTTGTGGAGCCAAAACGGACTCCGTATGAGTCAGATATCCATGTTTCAGTTAACACTGCGCAAAACTGATTCCGAACGACAGTTACAGACTAGTTCTTGTGTAGTTGCATTCAATTTTTTCCATTCTACTTCACATTGGATCTCCATATGAGATCCAATTACTTGTAGGGAAATGCAAGAGACCTCAATTATGATGATGCACTAGGTCCATAGCTGGGACTTTGTGTATGTTCTCGAAATGCGTTTGTGGAGTGCTCATTAAGAAAGTTTCTATACAAGTTTCTGAACGAACTCCTTAAGAAAAGGTCTCCAAAAGTTCCCAATGAAAGAATCCTTTGAAGCATCTGGTCCTCACAAATGTTTTGACTAGTTGTGGAGCCAAATCGGACTCCGTATGAGTCAGATATCCATGTTTCAGTTAACACTACGCAAAACTGATTCCGAACGACAGTTACAGACTAGGTCTTGTGTAGTTGCATTCGATTTTTTCCATTCTACTTCACTAGATATCTCCATATGAGATCCAATTACTTGTAGGGAAATGCAAGAGACCTCAATTATGATGATGCACTAGGTCCATAGCTGGGACTTTGTGTATGTTCTCGAAATGCGTTTGTCGAGTGCTCATTAAGAAAGTTTCTATACAAGTTTCTGAACGAACTCCTTAAGAAAAGTTCTCCAAAAGTTCCCTATGAAACAATCCTTTGAATCATCTGGTCGTCACAAACATTGTGACTACTCGTGGAGCCAAAACGGACTCCGTATGAGTCAGATATCCATGTTTCAGTTAACACTGCGCAAAACTGATTCCAAACGACAGTTAGAGACTAGCTTGTGTAGTTGCATTCGATTTTTCCCATTCTACTTCAAAAAACATCTCCATATGAGATCCAATTACTTGTAGGGAATTTCAAGAGACCTCAGTTATGATGATGCACTAGGTCCATAGCTGGAACTTTGTGTATGTTCTCGAAATGCGTTTGTCGAATGCTCATTAAGAAAGTTTCTATACCAGTTTCTGAACGAACTCCTTAAGAAAATTTTGCCAAAAGTTCCCTATGAAAGAATCCCTTTAAGCATCTGGTCGTCACAAAACGTTTTGACTGCTTGTGGAGCCAAAACACAATCCGTATGAGTCAGATATCCATGTTTCAGTTAACATCGCGCAAAACTGATTCCGAACGACAGTTACAGACTAGTTCTTGTGTAGTTGCATTCGATTTTTTCCATTCTACTTCAATAAACATCTCCATATGAGATCGAATTACTTGTAGGGAAATTCAAGAGACCTTAGTTATGATGATGCACTAGGTCCATAGCTGGGACTTTGTGTATGTTCTCGAAATGCGTTTGTCGAATGCTCATAAAGAAAGTTTCTATACCAGTTTCTGAACGAACTCCTTAAGAAAAGTTCTCCAAAAGTTCCCTATGAAAGAATCCTTTGAAGCATCTTGTCATCACAAACGTTTTGACTACTTGTGGAGCCAAAACAGACTCCGTATGAGTCAGATATCCATGTTTCTATTAACACTGCGCAAAACTGATTCCGAACGACAGTTACAGACTAGTTCTTGTGTAGTTGCATTCGATTTTTTCCATTCTACTTCAATAAACATCTCCATATGAGATCCAATTACTTGTAGGGAAATGCAAGAGACCTTAGTTATGATGATGCACTAGGTCCATAACTGGGACTTTGTGTATGTTCTCGAAATGCGTTTGTCGA
>NC_057811.1:162649775-162710484 GCF_018294505.1 Triticum aestivum | reverse complement strand
GACAGTTACAGACTAGTTCTTGTGTAGTTGCATTCAATTTTTTCCATTCTACTTCACTAAACATCTCCATATGAGATCCAATTACTTGTAGGGAAATGCAAGAGACCTCAGTTATGATGATGCACTAGGTCCATAGCTGGGACTTTGTGTATGTTCTCGAAATGCGTTTGTCGAGTGCTCATTAAGAAAGTTTCTATACAAGTTTCTGAACGAACTCCTTAAGAAAAGATCTCCAAAACTTCCCTGTGAAAGAATCCTTTGAAGCATCTGGTCGTCAGAAACGTTTTGACTGCTTGTGGAGCAAAAACGGACTCCGTATGAGTCGGATATCCATGTTTCAGTTAACACTGCACAAAACTGATTCCGAACGACGGTTACAGACTAGTTCTTGTGTAGTTGTATTCGAGTTTTTCCATTCTACTTCACTAAACATCTCCATATGAGATCCAATTACTTGTAGGGAAATGCAAGAGACCTCAGTTATGATGATGTACTAGGTTCATAGCTGGGACTTTGTGTATATTCTCGAAATGCGTTTGTCAAGTGCTCATTAAGATAGTTTCTATACAAGTTTCTGAACGAACTCCTTAAGAAAAGTTCTCCAAAAGTGCGTTATGAAAGAATTCTTTCTAGCATCTGGTTGTGGCGAACGTTTTTCCTACTTGTGGAGCGAAAACGGACTCCGTATGAGTCAGATATCCATGTTTCTGTTAACACTGCGCAAAACAGATTCCGAACGACGGTTACAGACTAGTTCTTGTGTAGTTGCAGTCGATTTTTTTCCATTCTACTTCACTAACCATCTCCATATGAGATCCAATTACTTGTAGGGAAATGCAAGAAACCTCAGTTATGATGATGCACTAGGTCCATAGCTGGGACTTTGTGTATGTTCTCGAAATGCGTTTGTCGAGTTCTCATGAAGAAAGTTTCTATAAAAGTTTCTGAACGAACTACTTAAGAAAAGTTCTCCAAAAGTTCCCTATGAAAGAATCCTTTGAAGCATCTGGTCGTCACAAACGTTTTGACTACTTGTGGAGCCAAAACGGACTCCGTATGAGTCAAATATCAATGTTTCAGTTAACACTGCGCAAAACTGATTCCGAACGACAGTTACAGACTAGTTCTTGTGTAGTTGCATTTGATTTTTTCCATTCTACTTCAATAAACATCTCCATATGAGATCGAATTACTTGTAGGGAAATTCAAGAGACCTTAGTTATGATGATGCACTAGGTCCATAGCTGGGACTTTGTGTATGTTCTCGAAATGCGTTTGTCGAATGCTCATAAAGAAAGTTTTTATACCAGTTTCTGAACGAACTCCTTAAGAAAAGTTCTCCAAAAGTTCCCTATGAAAGAATCCTTTGAAGCATCTTGTCATCACAAACGTTTTGACTACTTGTGGAGCCAAAACAGACTCCGTATGAGTCAGATATCCATGTTTCTATTAACACTGCGCAAAACTGATTCCGAACGACAGTTACAGACTAGTTCTTGTTTAGTTGCATTCGATTTTTTCCATTCTACTTCAATAAACATCTCCATATGAGATCCAATTACTTGTAGGGAAATGCAAGAGACCTTAGTTATGATGATGCACTAGGTCCATAACTGGGACTTTGTGTATGTTCTCGAAATGCGTTTGTCGAGTGCTGATTAAGAAAGTTTCTATAAAAGTTTCTGAACGAACTCCTTAAGAAAATTTTGCCAAAAGTTCCCTATGAAAGAATCCTTTTAAGCATCTGGTCGTCACAAAACGTTTTGACTGCTTGTGGAGCCAAAACGGACTCCGTATGAGTCAGATATCCATGTTTCAGTTAACACTGCGCAAAACTGATTCCGAACGACAGTTACAGACTAGTTCTTGTGTAGTTGCATTCAATTTTTTCCATTCTACTTCACATTGGATCTCCATATGAGATCCAATTACTTGTAGGGAAATGCAAGAGACCTCAATTATGATGATGCACTAGGTCCATAGCTGGGACTTTGTGTATGTTCTCGAAATGCGTTTGTGGAGTGCTCATTAAGAAAGTTTCTATACAAGTTTCTGAACGAACTCCTTAACAAAAGGTCTCCAAAAGTTCCCAATGAAAGAATCCTTTGAAGCATCTGGTCCTCACAAATGTTTTGACTAGTTGTGGAGCCAAATCGGACTCTGTATGAGTCAGATATCCATGTTTCAGTTAACACTACGCAAAACTGATTCCGAACGACAGTTACAGACTAGGTCTTGTGTAGTTGCATTCGATTTTTTCCATTCTACTTCACTAGACATCTCCATATGAGATCCAATTACTTGTAGGGAAATGCAAGAGACCTCAATTATGATGATGCACTAGGTCCATAGCTGGGACTTTGTGTATGTTCTCGAAATGCGTTTGTCGAGTGCTCATTAAGAAAGTTTCTATACAAGTTTCTGAACGAAATCCTTAAGAAAAGTTCTCCAAAAGTTCCCTATGAAACAATCCTTTGAAGCATCTGGTCGTCACAAACGTTGTGACTACTCGTGGAGCCAAAACGGACTCCGTATGAGTCAGATATCCATGTTTCAGTTAACACTGCGCAAAACTGATTCCAAACGACAGTTACAGACTAGCTTGTGTAGTTGCATTCGATTTTTCCCATTCTACTTCAAAAAACATCTCCATATGAGATCCAATTACTTGTAGGGAAATTCAAGAGACCTCAGTTATGATGATGCACTAGGTCCATAGCTGGGACTTTGTGTATGTTCTCGAAATGCGTTTGTCAAATGCTCATTAAGAAAGTTTCTATACCAGTTTCTGAACGAACTCCTTAAGAAAAGTTGTCCAAAAGTTCCCTATGAAAGAATCCTTTGAAGCATCTGGTCATCACAAATATTTTGACTACTTGTGGAGCCAAAACGGACTCCATATTAATCAGATATCCATGTTTCAGTTAACACTGCGCAAAACTGATTCCGACCGACAGTTACAGACTAGTTCTTGTGTAGTTGGATTCGATTTTTTCCATTCTACTTCAATAAACATCTCCATATGAGATCCAACTACTTGTAGGGAAATGCAAGAGACCTCAGTTATGATGATGCACTAGGTCCATAACTGGGACTTTGTGTATGTTCTCGAAACGCGTTTGTCGAGTGCTCATTAAGAAAGTTTCTATAAAAGTTTCTGAACGAACTCCTTAAGAAAAGTTTTCCAAAAGTTCCCTATGAAAGAATCCTTTGAAGCATATAGTCCTCACAAACGTTTTGACTACTGTGGAGCCAAAACGGACTCCGTATGAGTCAGATATCCATGTTTCAGTTAACACTGCGCAAAACTGATTCCGAACGACAGTTACAGACTAGTTCTTGTGTAGTTGCATTCGATTTTTTCCATTCTACTTCACTAAACATATTCATATGAGATCCGATTACTTGTAGGGAAATTCAAGAGACCGTAGTTATGATGATGCACTAGGTCCATAGCTGGGACTTTGTGTATGTTCTCGAAATGCGTTTGTCGAGTGCTCATTAAGAAAGTTTCTATAAAAGTTTCTGAACGAACTCCTTAAGAAAATTTCTCCAAAAGTTCCCTATGAAAGAATCCTTTGAAGCATCTGGTCGTCAAAAACGTTTTGACTACTTGTGGAGCCAAAACGGACTCCGTATGAGTCAGATATC
Organism: Triticum aestivum; assembly: GCF_018294505.1. Lineage (NCBI taxonomy): Eukaryota > Viridiplantae > Streptophyta > Magnoliopsida > Poales > Poaceae > Triticum > Triticum aestivum. The sequence goes on along the minus strand of NC_057811.1, from coordinate 162,706,833 downwards.
CATGTTTCAGTTAACACTGCGCAAAACTGATTCCGAACGACAGTTACACACTAGTTCTTGTGTACTTGCATTCAATTTTTTCCATTCTACTTCACTAAACATCTCCATATGAGATCCAATTACTTGTAGGGAAATGCAAGAGACCTCAGTTATGATGATGCACTAGGTCCATAGCTGGGACTTTGTGTATGTTCTCGAAATGCGTTTGTCGAGTGCTCATTAAGAAAGTTTCTATACAAGTTTCTGAACGAACTCCTGAAGAAAATATCTCCAAAACTTCCCTGTGAAAGAATCATTTGAAGCATTTGGTCGTCAGAAACGTTTTGACTACTTGTGGAGCAAAAACGGACTCCGTATGAGTCGGATATCCATGTTTCTGTTAACACTGCACAAAACTGATTCCGAACGACGGTTACATACTAGTTCTTGTGTAGTTGTATTCGAGTTTTTCCATTCTACTTCACTAAACATCTCCATATGAGATGCAATTACTTGTAGGGAAATGCAAGAGACCTCAGTTATGATGATGTACTAGGTTCATAGCTGGGACTTTGTGTATGTTCTCGAAATGCGTTTGTCAATTGCTCATTAAGATAGTTTCTATACAAGTTTCTGAACGAACTCCTTAAGAAAATTTCTCCAAAAGTGCGTTATGAAAGAATTCTTTGTAGCATCTGGTTGTGACAAACGTTTTGTCTACTTGTGGAGCGAAAACGGACTCCGTATGAGTCAGATATCCATGTTTCAGTTAAAACTGCGCAAAACTGATTCCGAACGACGGTTACAGACTAGTTCTTGTGTAGTTGGATTCGATTTTTTTCCATTCTACTTCACTACCCATCTCCATATGAGATCCAATTACTTGTAGGGAAATGCAAGAGACCTCAGTTATGATGATGCACTAGGTCCATAGCTGGGACTTTGTGTATGTTCTCGAAATGCGTTTGTCGAGTTCTCATTAAGAAAGTTTCTATAAAAGTTTCTGAACGAACTACTTAAGAAAAGTTATCCAAAAGTTCCCTATGAAAGAATCCTTTGAAGCATCTGGTCATCACAAACGTTTTGACTACTTGTGGAGCCAAAACGGACTCTGTATGAGTCAAATATCCATGTTTCAGTTAACACTGCGCAAAACTGATTCCGAACGACAGTTACAGACTAGTTCTTGTGTAGTTGCATTCGATTTTTTCCATTCTACTTCACTAAACAACTCCATATGAGATCCAATTACTTGTAGGGAAATGCAAGAGACCTCATTTATGATGATGCACTAGGTCCATAGCTGGGACTTTGTCTATGTTCTCAAAATGCGTTTGTCGAGTGCTCATTTAGAAAGTTTGTATACAAGTTTCTGAACGAATTCCTTAAGAAAAGTTCTCCAAAAGTTCCCTATGAAAGAATCCTTTGAAGCATCTGGTCGTCACAAACGTTTTGACTACTTGTGGAGCCAAAACGGACTCTGTATGAGTCAGATTTCCATGTTTCAGTTAACACTGTGCAAAACTGATTCCGAAGGACAGTTACAGACTAGTTCTTGTGTTGTTGCATTCGATTTTTTTCCATTATACTTCACTAAACATCTCCATATGAGATCCAATTACTTGTAGGGAAATGGAAGAGACCTCAGTTATGATGATGCACTAGGTCCATAGCTGGGACTTTGTGTATGTTCTCGAAATACGTTTGTCGAGTGCTCATTAAGAAAGTTTCTATGCAAGTTTTTGAACGAACTCCTTAAGAAAAGTGCTCCAAAATTTCCCTATGAAAGAATCCTTTGAAGCATCTAGTCTTCACAAATGTTTTGACTACTTGTGGAGCCAAAATGGACTCCATATGAGTCAGATATGCATTTTCATTTAACACCGCGCAAAACTGATTACGAACGACGGTTATAGACTAGTTCTTGTGTACTTGCATTCAATTTTTTTCCATTCTACTTCACATTGGATCTCCATATGGGATCCAATTACTTATAGGGAAATGGAAGAGACCTCAATTATGATGATGCACTAGGTCCATAGCTGGGACTTTGTGTATGTTCTCGAAATGCGTCTATGGAGTGCTCATTAAGAAAGTTTCTATACAAGTTTCTGAACAAACTCCGTAAGAAAAGTTCTCCAAAAGTTCCCTATGAAAGAATTCTTTGAAGCATCTGGTCAGCACAAACGTTTTGACTACTTGTGGAGCCAAAACGAACTCCGTATGAGTCAGATATCCATGTTTCAGTTAACACTGCGCAAAACTGATCCCGAACGATAGTTACAGACTAGTTTTTGTGTAGTTGCATTCGATTTTTTCCATTCTACTTCACTAAACATCTCCATATGAGATCCAATTACTTGTAGGGAAATGCAAGAGACCTCAGTTATGATGATGCACTAGGTCCATAGCTGGGACTATGTGTATGTTCTCGAAATGCGTTTGTCGAGTGCTCATTTAGAAAGTTTGTATACAAGTTTCTGAACGAATTCCTTAAGGAAAGTTATCAAAAAATTCCCTATGAAAGAATCCTTTGAAGCATCTGGTCATCACAAACGTTTTGACTAGTTGTGGAGCCAAAACGGACTCCGTATGAGTCAGATATCCATGTTTCAGTTAACACTGCGCAAAACTGATTCCGAACGACAGTTACAGACTAGTTCTTGTGTAGTTGCATTTGATTTTTTCCATTCTACTTCAATAAACATCTCCATATGAGATCAAATTACATGTAGGGAAATTCAAGAGACCTCAATTATGATGATGCACTAGGTCCATAGCTGGGACTTTGTGTATGTTCTCGAAATGCGTTTGTCGAATGCTCATTAAGAAAGTTTCTATACCAGTTTCTGAACGAACTCCTTAAGAAAAGTTCTCCAAAAGTTCCCTATGAAAGAATACTTTGAAGCATCTGGTCATCACAAACATTTTGACTACTTGTGGAGCCAAAACAGACTCCGTATGAGTCAGATATCCATGTTTCTGTTAACACTGCGCAAAACTGATTCCGAACGACAGTTACAGACTAGTTCTTGTGTAGTTGCGTTCGATTTTTTCCATTCTACTTCAATAAACATCTCCATATGAGATCCAATTACTTGTAGGGAAATGCAAGAGACCTCAGTTATGATGATGCACTAGGTCCATACCTGGGACTTTGTGTATGTTCTCGAAATGCGTTTGTCGAGTGCTGATTAAGAAAGTTTCTATAAAAGTTTCTGAATGAACTCCTGAAGAAATTTTTAGCAAAAGTTCCCTATGAAAGAATCCTTTTAAGCATCTGGTCGTCACAAAACATTTTGACTGCTTGTGGAGCCAAAACAGACTCCGTATGAGTCAGATATCCGTGTTTCAGTTAACACTGCGCAAAACTGATTCCGAACGACAGTTACAGACTAGTTCTTGTGTAGTTGCATTCAATTTTTTTCCATTCTACTTCACATTGGATCTCCATATGAGATCCAATTACTTGTAGGGAAATGCAAGAGACCTCAATTATGATGATGCACTAGGTCCATAGCTGGGACTTTGTGTATGTTCTCGAAATGCGTTTGTGGAGTGCTCATTAAGAAAGTTTCTATACAAGTTTCTGAACGAACTCCTTAAGAAAAGGTCTCCAAAAGTTCCCTATGAAAGAATCCTTTGAAGCATCTGGTCCTCACAAATGTTTTGACTACTTGTGGAGCCAAATCGGACTCCGTATGAGTCAGATATCCATGTTTCAGTTAACACTACGCAAAACTGATTCCGAACGACAGTTACAGACTAGTTCTTGTGTAGTTGCATTCGATTTTTTCCATTCTACTTCACTAGACATCTCCATATGAGATCCAATTACTTGTAGGGAAATGCAAGAGACCTCAATTATGATGATGCACTAGGTCCATAGCTGGGACTTTGTGTATGTTCTCGAAATGCGTTTGTCGAGTGCTCATTAAGAAAGTTTCTATACAAGTTTCTGAACGAACTCCTTAAGAAAAGTTCTCCAAAAGTTCCCTATGAAACAATCCTTTGAAGCATCTGGTCATCACAAACGTTGTGACTACTCGTGGAGCGAAAACGGACTCCGTATGAGTCAGATATCCATGTTTCAGTTAACACTGCGCAAAACTGATTCCAAACGACAGGTACAGACTAGTTCTTGCAATACAAAAAAGGCACATCTGTGACATTTTGGGCCGAACGAATTTTTTTCCTATCATACTTATGACACTTCTATGACGATAATTGTGACAAAACCCGGTATCATCATAGATGTGGTGGGCTCCTACTTCTATGAAAAAAAATCATGACAGAAAATGGGCTTTTCGTCCTGGGCGGGCTGGAGACTCAGCTGCATGACATTCTTTGGGCCGTCCATGACGGAAAAAACCGTAGTAGAAGCAAGGGCGAGGAAAATTTCAAGGAGTTCCCATTTACGGTGGGTGGGCGGGGGCCGAGCGATGCGCGTTTCTCTCGTACACATACGCGCGTGTGTGCGAGGCATTGGGCTCTAACTGAACGCGAGCGATTGCACTGCAGGCTACGCGTTACTGAACCCGAGCGATCGATCGATGGCAGTTAACTGAACCCGATCGAGCGATTCCTTCGCTACTGCTGCTAACTAAAGCCGATCGATGCTGCCTCTGGATGAACAATGAGCGTTGCTGGGGGGGTGGATGAACAGTTCCCGGTGGGGTGGATGAACAGGACCCCGTGGTGTTGCCTCTGGATGAACAGGACCCCGATCGATCGAGCCAGTTGGGGTTGGATGAACAGGACCCCGTGGAGGGCTAGATGAACAGGACGACCCCGTGGAGGGCTGGATGAACAGTAGACGGTGGAGGGCTGGATGAACAGTAGCCTGTGGAGGGGTGGTTGAACAGGAGCCCGTGGAGAGGGTTGGTTGAACAGTAGCCGGTGGAGTAGCGCGCGGTGGAGGCTGGATGAATAGGAGCCCGTGGATGAACAGTCGCAGGTGGAGGCTGGAGGAGGTCGACGGTGGATGAACAATAGCTCGTGGAGGCTGGAGGGGGTCGACGATGGAGATGAACAATATCCCGTGGAGTCCCGTTTTGCGGTATGCCACACCCCTCCCGATGAACATGACCCCCGTTTCGACCGTAGCGCTCCAACACAAGTCCGTTTCCTCCGTTTTGCGGTATGCCACACCCCTCCCGATGAACAAGACCCCCGTTTCGATCGTAGGAGGTCCGTTTCCTCCGTTTTGAGGTACGCCAGACCCCTCCCGATGAACAGGATCCCGTTTTGACCGTGGCCGGTCGAACACAAGGCCGTTTCCTCCGTTCTGCGGTACGCCAGGCCTCGTTTCCATCAGCTGTTCCGTCGAAGCCCTCCCGATGAACACGACGACGCATTCCGTTCCGACCCAGCCGGTTGGCTCCCCATGAACACGACAACGACGTTGTTTCTCCGTTCAGACCCAGCCATGTACACGAGCCCTGGCTGTACGTACGCGCGAGTAGGCGTTTGAGACCCCGCCCGTATGTACGTACGTGGCCGTATATACTTTCTTGCACCTTGGCCGCTGTACGTACGTGTACATGCTACGTGCGCGCCTCTACTACGACACGTGCACGCCTCTACATGGACCAGTATGTACGTACACGTTCGCGACCAGAATGACAACACTACGTACGCTTCGACCAGGTGGATCCCGACTTTCAGGCACTTCCTTGCGTGCGAAGATGTAGCTGGTGGGTCCCAGCAGTCAGGGGGTGAATCATTTTTTTTGCCCGGACGCACTTCCTTGCGTGCGAAGATGTAGCTGGTAGGTCCCGGCAGTCAAGGGGGAAACATTTTTTTTCGCGAAATACGGTTGCCCGTTCGGTGGGTCCCTGCTGTCAGGTGAAGGAATCATTATTTTCCGCGTAATAAGGAGGCACTTCCTTGCTGCGGCCGTGGACCCAGCTGTCAGCCTCTCCACGTACAGTCCACGTCCGATGGAAGCCGTTCCTTGACCACGTTGACCATGCCACGCCGAGAGCACCAGGGCGGTGGACGATGGCGAGGCCTAGGAAGGGGACGATGCGGAGCCGGGGAAGACCCGGCAGTTGATGCCCATGCGTAGAGGAGTATGAGGGTTCACTGGTTCAGCTGCGGTGTGAGGCTGCCGTCGCCGTAGAATAACAGGGGGTGTGGGTGAGTAGAGGGGTGGCCTGGCCAGCGGTGGGAGTAGTAGGGGGCGGTGAGGCCTCCGCGGCATCACAGCCGGCCACGGGAGGTAGGAGCACGCGGCACGACCGGCGCTGGTTTGGGCGGCTGGAGCAAGAAGACCAGAGGTTGAAGAAGCACTACGGCCATTGGATGGACATCGTACGGTCACTGGTGCTAGAATCGTTCATATTGACTAAGTTGACAAAGCCCTCCGTCTCCGCCAAGTTAGTAGGCCCAAAAGTCAGCCTCCCACCAAGGTGGGTCCCAGCTAGCAGGGGGAGTATTCATTTCTGCGTAATAAGGAGGCACTTCCGGTGGGTCCGAGCTGACAGCGGGGCGAACGTTTTTTTCGCGAAATACGGTGGCCCGTCCGGTGGGTCCCAACAGTCAGGGGGGAAACATTTTTTTCACAAAATACGGTGGCCCGTCCGGTGGGTCCCTGCTGTCAGGTGGAGGAATCATTATTTTCCTCGTAATAAGGAGGCACTTCCTTGCTGCGGCCATGGACCCAGCTGTCAGCCTCTCCATGTACAGTACACTTCCGATGGAAGTCGTTCCTTGACCACGTTGACCATGCCGCGTTCCATTGCATGCATGCATCCATGGGCGTGGTGCGTCCCCACTGTCAGCCTCTCACGTACAGTCATCTTCCGATGACTCTCGGTTGTTCACCACATTGACCACACCGTGCCGAGTGCACCAAGGCCGGTGGATGACGGCGAGGCCCCAGACTGGAACAACCCGGAGATGGGGAAGACGGGGCAGTGGAGTCGCAAATGGAGAGGAGAGGGAAACTTGACTGGTTCGGGTGCGCGGCAGCACAGCCGCGGTGCCGCCCATGGGAGACAGGAGCAAGAACAGAGGTTGAAGAAGGAGCACGGTTGTTGGATTAACATCCAACGGTCTAGCTGCTAGAATCATTTGTTGATTAAGTTGACAAAGCCATGCGTACACGTCCGCTTAGTAGGCCCACAAGTCAGCCACCAAATCTGACGGGTCCCAGCTGTCAACGGGAGGAATATTTTTTTTGCATAACAAGGAGGCACTTCCTTCCGCGCGAAGATACAGCCAGTGGGTCCCAGCTGTCAGGTGGAGGAAACATTTTTTTCAGCTTATTAAGGAGGAACTTTCCATGCGTGCGACCATGGACCTCGTGGGTCCCAGCCGCCAGGCTCTCCACGTACAGTCCTCTTCTGATGACTCTCGTTTGTTGACCACGCCGCACCGAGCGCAGCGAGGCGGTGGACGACGGCGAGGCCTCGGACGGGAACGACTCGGAGATGGAAAGACGCGGCAGTGGAGTCGCAGATTGAGAGGAGGAGAAGGGTTATAACTGGTTCTGGTGCGGCGTGGGTCTGCAGTCGGTGGAGAATAATAGGAGGTGTGCAGGGGTGGAGGGATAGCCTGGCCGACGGTGGGGTAGCGCTTCGCAGCGATGCGTGCTAAGCAGAGCCGCTAGCCGCCGGAGGCCGGACCAGGCGGTCCCGGCGACGCTGGAGGAAGAAGACGAGAGATTGAAGGTGCATGCCGGCCGTTGGATATAAATCCAATGGCTGTGGATGTCATAATCATTTGTTAACCAAATTGACAACGCCCTGCGTAGGCTTCGACCTATTGGCCCACATGTCAGCCTGCAAAAATGTGGCATATATTTAAAATCTTCGCAAGATTTTGTATGCAATAACCATGATTTTCCTTGCCTGTGAGTCAAAAACAACCAGGATTTTCCTTGCCAACTTCTGTTAAACATGTACTTTTATAAGTTAATAACACGTGGGATGTTTTTATAATGTATATATAAGTCTCTATAAAATATACGATAATAGTAATAATATAAATATATATAATGTGGTTAAAAAACATTGGGCTGCCGATCTTTAAGAAAAAGCCCATAGGCCGGTATGGACCTCAAAAAATAAGTTGAAACCACTGTCACCGTATGTCGTGGGCTACGCATGTTAACATACAAAACCTAGGCCTAGCTGATACTTGTTCGCCCTCTAGAAAAAAATGATACCAGATCCCCGAGCGAACTGGATTAAAGAGGGGGCCGGCGGCACGACTGAAGAAGCACATCAGGAGCGATTTTTTTCTTTAGTGGATGGCTCTCGATGGCATTTTTTACTTGCCTCTGCACCATACAACTTGTATTTTTAGCCTCCCAGTCCGTGGTGGACCAGCAGCCCATTTGCTGGGCAGGCCAACCTACAGAAACCAGCACTCGATTTTTCATCAAGCCCCAAAAGCAACGCAGTACTATGTTTGTTTTGAGGCCGAAAACATTACGATAGGGGTTGAGCGGGGGAGGGGGCAAGACAGAGCAAAAAGATTAAAAAGAGCTGATGCGCTGTTGCTACCCTAACAAAGCAGGTGCAATTCTTCTCAGGAAGAAGGTGTGCCGTTGACACCCACACGTCACATACCGCACCGTAGGCATACTAACAAGTTCACACACAAGTACAACAGAAAAGGTAAACATTCGTATCAAACTCAGGTTCACAGGACACGTTCATATTCATAGCCAACATTCACTATCAACAACTCAAAAGATTCATATATACACAAGTTCAACATGTCTATGGATCCAAATGATTGATAGATCACACAACAATATTCATAGATAATTCACAAAAAGATTGAGATATACACATGTTCAGTATGTTTATGCATCCAAATGATTGAGATCACAGCCAATATGATCCATGGACGAACTTTAATTACCTAGGGTCCAGACTGGTAAATGGTGTTCAGTCGGAGGTACTTCTTGCTCAAATTCATGCTTGTACGAGTAAACTTTCGAGTACGTAAGAGGCAGCACAGACAATCTGAACTTTGCTTGTAGGTTTATCCTCAAATAGTGGCCTCGTGCCGAGGGAGGTTTGAGCAACCTGGCCACTACTTTCATCCAACTAGTTTACTGGCTCATCTTGGTCCTGTAGCTCGCCAAAATTCTACATTGCAGACTGGTAAATGGTGTTCAGTCGGAGGTACTTCTTGCTAAAATTAATGCTTGTACGAGTGAACTTTTGAGTACATATGAGGCAGCACAGACAATCTGAACTTTGCCTGTAGGTTTATCCTCAAATAGTGGCCTCGTGCCGAGGGAGGTTTGAGCAACTTGGCCACTACTTTCATCCAACTAGTTTACTGGCTCATCTTGGTCCTGTAGCTCGGCAAAATTCTACATTGCAGACGAGAAAGGAGGCGGCTGAGAAAATGAACCACCCAAATTTTTTGTGCAGTTCAACTGAAATGGAGCATCCCTGGCGTGTAGAATGATTAAGTGCCATATGAATATACGCGTTAACCAACTTGTCTGGAATCTTTAGACTCCATGCCATACAGTTCGCTACCATATCTGCCGATAACCAAAAGGCCCAAGTTGGGACCAAAGACTGGACTGCATTTTTCTGGGCTATGCGCCAAGCAATATTTTTGGCGTTCACTCTCCTAATACTTGGAGTTTGACAACTTGACGCCGGTTGATACTCGAATGAATAGAGGCACTTCTTCTTGTCAACATCGATGCTTGTCTGAGTGAACTTTGGAGTACATAGCAGCAACATAAGTACCTGTCCATCTGATCTTTTTGTGTAGTTCTACTGAAATCACCCAATGTAATGATTTACCTGCGAGTTCAAGCTCCAAGTTACTCCTTTATGAAATCGGCAAACAGTAGCACAATACCAAATTACCAATACATATGACAAGCACAATAATCAGGATAAAGACCAGTACCAACCTGTGTGAGGTAGCATATCAATTACTATTTCCTTTGACCGGAAGCCGAGATAAGACAAGCGACTGATAGCAAAGGAAGAAAGCAAGCCCAGATTAGCGACTAACAGGAAAGGAAGGAAGCTGTCGAGGCAATGAAACACCCAAAGTTTTTGTGCAGTTCCACCAAAATCGAGCATCCCTGTTGGCACATATATTGAGAGAGTGAGATTACTATAATAGTGGGACTAGTTGATGAAACATACACTAACAAATAGAAGCACCCTCATTATCTTAATGGGTAAAGTTAGAAACATAGTAGTCTTGCTTAAAGAGAGGTATTTTTTATTTAATCAGTGCCAATTAGCTCAACATTCAAAGCATTGCCATGTATTATAGGTTGCAAAACTTTAACGTGCAAAGATAACAGAGTTTCTCCTGACAGTAGCCCGATACAAATAGAGATGACAGCAAACTAATATGGATGAAGGCCTTAGGCCGGTACAAACCTGAGGAAAAAAGCTTATTCATGTAGTCCAATAAGAGATGATAAAACACTCACTGGAATCACTCAATAGTGTATATTTTTGTACACTTCAAATGTATGGTTGAAATCACTCTTGTTTACCAGTGCTGAGATTATATCGAAAGATTACCAAGAACTTCCAGCAGAGTTAAAGCATTGGCTGGGATACAGTTCATTGTATTGTCTTGTGTAGTTCCACTAAAATGTATAATTGGCACAACATGATCCCTGTTTCCACAAGTAGGAACAAGGTGAAACCTTCATTAGCTTGGTGAGAAAGGATAGAAAGACATTAGCATATTACTCTAACAGTAGCATCAAATTCATGATGGACAATACCCAAAACATTGCCCCATTAAACCAATGGCAATAAATTGACATGCAAAACAATAGCACTATTATGTCATGAAACTAATAATATTCCCTCCCTGCTCCACCACATGATTCACCTCCATAGACGAACATACACACGTACATGATTCAGCATAAGGTGCTACTAAAGATTTGTTTAACTTCGACAGGAAAATTAGGCAGCAATAAATTAGTGGTACTTAAGTACTCCTAATTAATTAAGTGACCTTGCAGGAGAGACAACAGAAGTGAAAGGGCTCCCTCGAGGATCGTCTCACATGTAAGGTAGACGTTGCCGGAGCCCTTGAATGGCATCGACTGAGGCCTCTGGCTTCAGCAAGATCACCTTGGCACTGTTTATTCTTCTTCTTCCTCTTCATCCTCTGTTTCTCTTTCTCCTCACCAGTTGGTGAAACCAAGTACATGATTGGCCTTCTATTTCTGAATTGGTTTTGTCAGTGAGGGAGTACAAGTGTACTAGTAAACGATAGCATTATTTTCTCATGGGAGTCGCAAAATAGAGATGAACACATGCATTAAATATCATTCTTACCTAAAGGAAGGTTATGGCGCCAATATGGATCATGAGGATTGGACCACATATCTCCCTTTGTGCAGTTCCACCGAAATGAATCAACTATTCCATTCTGACATTCCAATTAAACAACACAAAAGTCACTTCTTTTAAAAAGTGTTTTGCGCAGTGCACCAAAAGGTCACAACAGCAACCTAGTGGAATGGATATCCCTGTTTGCACAAAAATCTACAATGGAAATAGTCAAAGTCTCAAACAATTACAAGCAAAAACATTTGGCTAAACTTGTCATGGCTTATAACAGTGCCATGGCTTCATTTTACCAAGGGCATTAGATTAAGAACAGCCAAATATTGGGTATAAGGGCATGTGACAGTGGGTGCACCAGCAGTCTAGCACCATGTACCTAAACAGGGGCATAAAGTGGTGATTCAGAGTTTGTTGCCCGAGAAACAAACCTCCAAGAAACATATCTGGGTTGGTCCCATTTTTGTTCACTCTAGCCACCTACTCCTATGTGTGGATAGCAAATCTAGTCCTGGTCATACCACTGTGTACAACGTTACCCCGATATTTGCCTTTTCGACCAAGAGACCAGTTGGATGACCAGTCTGTACTACTTTCACCCCCTTTCCTTCCTGTTTGTACCAAGTCCGATGTACATACTAAATTCCTCCACCCCCACTTTATTTCTTGTTTGAACAAAGTACAAGATTCGACTCCATGAAGTAGCTTTACCTCTAACAATAGAAGAAAAAAAATAGGTGACGTTGGACCATCCGATCGAGAGGGGCTGAGAGGTAGAAAATGATGCACATGCAGCGACGTAGCGAGCTGGGGAAGTAGAGCTAAGGCGGCTTTGAAGGAAGATATACCTGAAGGTCGTCGGGATGTGGATAGGTGGGCGGCGGGAGGCCGGATCCGCCCACACTAGGGCAACCACGAAGGGATCAGAGGACCTCCCACGCTGGCGCTCGGCCAGAGATAATGGTGTGGCCGGCAGTGGGTCTCCTCCCTCGCTGTCGACGACGGCCTAAACGCTGCCCTTCCTCCCCTTCACTGGCGGAGGGGGATACGTCCGGATCTGTAACCAGCGGTGAGGATAGAAAGACAGTGTTTTTTAAAGGGAGAAAGACAGTGTTACCACCCCTATCTTGTTTAGATCTGGAGAGGATGAGAGTGTGTGAATAGAGCAACCCTAGCAAGCAAGCGCGGAGGCTCCAGCCTATATATACGTAGTGGGGTAGTTTTCCTTTTTCACTCCATCAAAATAATCATTTAAAATTGTGTACTACGTGCCTGGTCGCCTTTTTTTAGTTGTTGATTGTTTTTTGAGATAGCTACCCGCTTGTTCCAAGTGGTGTTACGGTGTGCCAGGTCGCACTTTGTATCGTTCAAGTCTGGTACAAGTCCCTCCATTAAATGAACAACCACCCCTAGTAAAAATTGTGAACAAGCCCACGGATAAAATTATCGGAAACGTGGGTTGCCCCAACATGCATTATTATTTATATTTTCTACTCCCTCCGTTCCTAAATATAAGTCTTTTTTATTAGCCACACCTAAGACAAGAACTTTTTTATTAGCAGTGAACCCCACATGTCATAGACACAAAAAGCGTGGCAAGATTCCCTTAGGCAAGCCAAAGTGTGTCTAACAATTTGAGCAACTCAAGTTAGGCAAGTGTGGGAAAAATAATGTGGCAACATAAGAAAACATAGTCACAATTCAAACAGCCCCGTAATTTTTTGTGACATGCATGAAAATTTGGTTAGTTAAATTTATAGTCAAAATTTGGCAAGGTGCATCAAATCAACACATGCAAGTATCAAAAGGGAAGTCACGACATGCATGCATGCGTTGTACTCCCTCCATTTCCAAATATAAGTCTTTTTAGAGATTGCAACAAGTGACTACATACGAAGCAAAATATGTCTACATACATCCGTATGTTGTAGTCCATTTGAAACGTGTAAAAAGACTTATATCGAGTGCAGTGCTTTGATGTGTCGCGGCAACTCGTACAAGACCGAGAAGTTTGATTACTACAAAGCCCTCTCCCTCGCGGACTGAGCTCCGGTGCCTTAACTGCACCTGCCTTTGGCTGCATGACAGGTGGGCCAACCACCTGTTGGGCCCACCTGTCATAGATGCAAAGGTAGGAGCAGTAAGTCAATGAGGCTGCGTCCCTCCCTCGCGCATGAGCGTGGTGGCTGGCAGGACTAGTAGGAGCTTTCGCTACACGCTATCCCTCCCGCACGAGGTGGACGAACATGCAGCAGTGGATTCGATACTGTAGAAGTAGGAGTAACATCATTGTTCGTCTTCTCGAAGAGGCGAAGAGCCAAGCGCAACCCGAACGTGGCAGTTGCAAACGCTCGCGTGGTGCGGTGCCTTGGAGCACGCATATAGCCAGGCTCTTGCATGAGACAAAATTGCTATTTGAGCCCACTATTGTAGTACTAGTACTTGCTAGTATAGCCCTGTAAACCGGAAAGGGGTATTTGCCTCTCTAGAGATTTCAACAAGTGACTAGACTACACCGCGTGCAGTACTCCCTCCCTTCCGGTTTATAGGGTTCAAATCTCAAACCTCATCAACCAAGGCATTTTGCGATTGGAGGAATGTATCTCGTACTTTACAAAACTACCCTAATTAAAATCATGCATTAATTACGTAGTTCTCTCGTTTTCCTCTCCGCCTTGGTCGCGGTGCACAATATTGAGCACTCCTATATGACTAGCCGCTCTATCTACATGCGGGACATCAAAGCATCCGGGCCCGCGTGCCATCCACCAAAATCACAGCGAGGTGCTACAGTCGAAACTCACCGGTCACCCCAGTGTGGCCGTCATGACCTGTCATATCACAAAACCCACACCTTTACCAACAGTGGTAAAGTGGCCACGAAGTTGGACTGGACGAAGCAACCATCATTTCACTGGAACGCTCGTTGAAGCCCTTTCTCCCCTTTCTTGAAGAAAGCCTCACTCCAGGCTACTCACTTCTGCCATTTTTCTTCTGTACCGACGAAGGAAAGGTGGGCGAATCAGTGATGCTGCTATATTTTCATTCCAAGAATCTTCTTTTTGCGAAGCACCGACCGATTCTCACAGCCTATTCTTTTCCTGTTTTCATTGCGATCGTGGTTTCCTTTTGATTGCTTATTGTTTGTCAGTTCATTGATGGATCCTGGAGCACTAGGCAAAGAGTTGCCGGCGGACAACCCACTGGAGACAGCGATCTCCAGGAAGCGAGCACCGACCAACGAGTTGACCATGTTGGCGGGCCAACCCAATGGAGACGAAGAACTCCAAGAAACAAGCACTGGTCAAAGAGTTGACGACGTTGGCAGACGAACTCCTCAAAGAAAGTTGGAAGAACAGCAAGGGCCCCACCATGCTTACCCCAGAAACTCTGATGGCCACCTATGCGAGGCTCAAGGCCGAGTTTGAGGAGATAGTCGCCGTTGAGAAGCAGTATTCCCCTGGCAAGGTGATGGCCCCCATCGAGGACGAGGAGATGGCCCCCGGAGGGATGGGATCCCCCGGTGAGCTGCACAAGGTAAAAATGATGGCTTATTACCATAGTTGTGGTTTTTAATTATTTGCAATGTGCTTGCTAATATGTTAGGGTTGTGCAGGTGCCGGTGGACGTCCTTGATGATTCCGATGTCGCCGTCCGTCCTGTTGGCATCGCCCCGGAGATCGATTCCGATGCCGCTGTCCATCCTGTGGACATCACCCCAGTGATCGATTCCGATGTCGCGGTCAGTCCTGTGGACATCGCCCCAGAGATCGATTCCCATGCCGCTGTCCGTGCTGTGGTCATTGCCCGAGAGATCGATGACAAGAAATAGTTGGTCGCGCTAATCCTTCGGGGTAGTTTGAATTGCCCTGTGTTTAATTACCAGAACGATGCGTGTTATCAAACCATCTTAGGGCTAGTGCACTGTCTTGTGTGGGCGGTACTTGCTACTTTTGTTTGATAGTGAATCATGCGAACCCTCTCCGAGTTATGGAAACAGATGTATCCTCACCAGCTTTTGATGTAATATATGGCATGCTTAGATGTAAGTTTGAACTGTTTATCATATCAGCAGGGCTTGTTTGATGATTCTTGGTGTTAGTAGGCTAGCTACTGTGCGAGCTATAGTATTTGCAAAACACTCACCGAAGAGAAACGTTGGCGCTGATGAGCTCGTGGTACGCTTATACTTATCCGTTGTCGATCGGCCAATAGCCCAAGCTCCTAAAATTGTAGGCTTAGTCCACATGGATACATTCAGGCCTCATTTGGTTCATAGGGTAGGAAAATCGTAGCAAAAGTACAGAGACGTACAACGGAAAATCATAGCAGTACAGAGACGTACTCCCTCCGTTCCAAAATAGATGACTTATAGGCGGGCTAGTTTGGCCTAGTGGTTTTTTTTGAGGATGGCCTAGTGGGTTTCAGTGATATGACGTGGTACAGTGCCGTCCAGTCTTCGCGTGTGGTAGCAGTATTGCGGGTACAGTAAGTTTTCTTGAAGAAGCAGAATTCAACGAAGTCATGATGGTTCCTTCGTCTGACCAACTTACAGTGGGAAAGGTTGGACCTGCGATACGACCGGGGTAGATGATGTCTACTACGCAACCTTCTTCTTGTAGACGTTGTTGGGCCTCCAAGTGCAGAGGTTTGTAGGACAGTAGCAAATTTCCCTCAAGTGGATGACCTAAGGTTTTATCAATCCGTGGGAGGCGTAGGATGAAGATGGTCTCTCTCAAACAACCCTGCAACCAAATAACAAAGAGTCTCTTGTGTCCCCAACACACCCAATACAATGGTAAATTGTATAGGTGCACTAGTTCGGCGAAGAGATGGTGATAAAGTGCAATATGGATGGTAGATATAGGTTTTTGTAATCTGAAAATATAAAAACAGCAAGGTAACTAATGATAAAAGTGAGCGTAAACGGTATTGCAATGCTAGGAAACAAGGCCTAGGGTTCATACTTTCACTAGTGCAAGTTATCTCAACAATAATAACATAATTGGATCATATAACTATCCCTCAACATACAACAAAGAGTCACTCCAAAGTCACTAATAGCGGAGAACAAATGAAGAGATTATTGTAGGGTACGGAACCACCTCAAAGTTATCCTTTCTGATTGATCTATTCAAGAGTCTGTAGTAAAATAACATGAAGCTATTCTTTTCGTTCGATCTATCATAGAGTTCGTACTAGAATAACACCTTAAGACACAAATCAACCAAAACCCTAATGTCACCTAGATACTCCAATGTCACCTCAAGTATCGGTGGGTATGATTATACGATATGCATCACACAATCTCAGATTCATCTATTCAACCAACACAAAGTACTTCAAAGAGTGCCCCAAAGTTTCTACAGGAGAGTCAAGACGAAAATGTGTGCCAACCCCTATGCATAAGTTCACGAGCTCACGGAACCCGCAAGTTGATCACCAAAACATACATCAAGTGAATCACGTGATATCCCATTGTTACCACAGATGCGCACATGCAAGACATACATCAAGTGTTCTCAAATCCTTAAAGACTCAATCCGATAAGATAACTTCAAAGGGAAAATCAATCCATTACAAGAGAGTAGAGGGGGAGAAACATCATAAGATCCAACTATAATAGCAAAGCTCGCGATACATCAAGATCGTACCACCTCAAGAACACGAGAGAGAGAGAGAGAGAGAGAGATCAAACACATAGGTACTGGTACATACCCTCAGCCCCGAGGGTGAACTACTCCCTCCTCGTCATGGAGAGCGCCAGGATGATGAAGATGGCCACCGGTGAGGGAGTCCCCCTCCGGCAGGGTGCCGGAACAGGGCCCCGATTGGTTTTTGGTGGCTACAGAGGCTTGCGGCGGCGGAACTCCCGATCTATTCTGCTCCCCGAAGTTTTTAGGGTATATGGATATATATAGGCGAAAGAAGTCGGTAAGGGGAGCCACGAGGGGGCCACGAGGGTGGAGGGCACGCCCAGGGGGGTGGGCGCTCCCCATGCCTCGTGCCTTCCTCGTTGCTTCCCTTACGTACACTCCAAGTCTTCTGGATAGCTTCCGTTCCAAAAATAACTCTCCCGAAGGTTTCATTCCGTCTGGACTCTGTTTGATATTCCTTTTCTGCGAAACACTGAAACAAGGAGAAAAACAGAAACTGGCACTGGGCTCTGGGTTAATAAGTTAGTCCCAAAAATAATATAAAAGTGCATAGTAAAGCCCATTAAACATCCAAGATGGATAATATAATAGCATGAATACTTCATAAATTATAGATACGTTGGAGACGTATCAGTAGACCAGGATAATTTTTTCAAAAAAAATAGTATCACTGCTGATTTATATTTATTTTTTATTTCTGATGAATGCTAGCGTTTCAACGCTTATGACGAAGAGTGCCAAACACGGCACATGCTGGATGTCCCACACGTCAGCGAAAGGAGTGGGACATGAACAGCGTGGTAGAGCCCAGCGCAAAAAAAAACAGCATGGTAGAGCGTCTCCACTTCTTCCACTTCTGGGTCGGAGACCACACGTAGTAGTACTAGTGGTATAAACGATAAAAAGTGCGACCTGGAGAGAAAGACACGTCTAGTTGGAAGGTCTTGGGGCATACACGTAAACAAATATAAAAGCTAATATGTGCCTCCAACTAATATAGTAGTAGTAAAGTACTTAGGCACGTACTCCATAACATCACCGTGCATTGCACGTACAACATTTAGTGGTACTCTCTCCGTTCCAAATTACTCGTCGTGGTTTTAGTTCAAATTTGAACTAAAACCACGACGAGTAATTTGGAACGGAGGGAGTACGTAGTAAGAGACAAATGCCGCCCAAGAGTTCCCTTCTCGACCCACTTTTGGGTGTTTGGTAGAGTGTATGGAGGGTGCATGAGTCCACACTAGTTTAGCACAAATACACTAGAAGCATGCATGAAGGGAGCATGCATGAAGAGGGGTGTTGAGTTGAGCATGCATGAAGAGGGAACAACTATGCTGAGATGAGAACGCAACCAAACACACCCTATATGCCACGCATGTTCATACCATTTGTGCCTTTCTACTTCACTTACTCCGGACTCCGCTATGACCCACCTCACATTATCACCATATATATTTCTTGGAGTCCGTGCACGGCGGGCGGGCGATCTCTTCTCCCTCCCCCGTCTCTCTCTTCTCAGCCGACGCCCGCCGAGCGATTAGATTTTAGCTATCGACGGTTTATTCAATTGCAGTCCCACATGTTAGTGAAAATGCGAGACAACGCGTGTCCCCTCTGGTGAGTGACGTGCGAGCCGGACTGTCAGGGGTGCGACGCGTACGAGTCGTAAGTGTGCCGCCTTTTCCTTTTGAACTTGCAAGCGTAACATTTTCATGTGATCGATCATAGAAATCCAGAACAAAATGACGAGGGCGGTGCTTTCCTGCGTGTTAGGCGGGCTAGTTTGAGTGATATGACGTGCTACACTGCCGTCCACTTGCTCCATTTTTATGTAAGCAAGAGTCTACACTCTTACGTGCGAGGAGTGCGAAACACGGTGGATCTGATTTTGATCGAGGGAAAACTGTTCCCTGCGAAATAATGGAGCACTGTTAGCGATTATAGCATGACACTTAGGGCATCTCCAGGGCTGGCCCTCAAATTTACACCGGCATCTGTCCAAGGACACTGATGGATGCCATCCAATGTTGCCCGCATACCTTTCGACAACTATATGAACTAACCGGACAAAATTCGTGCAAACATAGCAAATTTCAAATTAACCGGATGAAATTCATTACATTTCGAAAACTTTTCCTATAAACTGGACAAAATTCATTACATATTTCGCACAAACCATACTAAAACCTACTGTAAACCTAATCTAAACGATCACCGGCGCCCGACCACCATGTCCGGCCATGAACCTGAGAAAGCCGGCTATTGCCTTTGCCTCCTCCTCATCCGCCTCAATAACCTCCTCCTCCGAAGCACAAGGTTCTGAAGATTTCCGCCTCCACGTCGCCGTCAAGCGGCTAATCGGCCACTGATGTTTATCCTACCAAGCTTGGCGTCGACTGAGTGGAGGAGCGGTGGCCTTCCTGGGAACAGAGCGGCGGCGACCTACTGTGTACTACTCTTCCTCGCTGCCGGCTGCACCCGCACACGACCACCGGCTTCGTGGTCGTGGCGGCGGAGGGCGGCCGGGGGGAGCCGGTGATCTCCTTCGTCTGCTCCTGCGACAGTACGTCCAAGAGAGCTTTGTAGCGCGCCCGGAGCGGGGCCGCGATGTCCTTCGTCTGCTCATGTGACAGTACGTCCAAGAGAGCTTTGGAGCGCCAAGAGGCCATGGTTGGAGTGGTGCCGACAGAAGGAAGGGACCGGAGGAGAATGAGTGTGGGTCTTTGGCTATGGCTGGGAGCTGGGGATCAAGTTAATATAGCGGGCGAATGGCAATGAGCCGCGGCAGGCGGATGGATGGTTGGCACCGGAGTAGGTTCGTCGGCAGCTGTGTGTCATTAATGTGGGCAGCGGACGGAAGGATAGCCGTGGTGTCGTTAACGCGGAACAGTCACTTGCACCGGGATGCCGCGCGGGTGGCGCTCTCACGGCCATCGCGCTGCTGCACTGCCGGCGCCAGTGAGAGGTCGCGTCGGGCATGAATGCGGGCGCTGCTTCAGTGACTTAACCGCAGGTGCGTTGTATCACTGACATGTGGGCCCAACGGGCATCTGGCCCGCATGTCAGTGACACACCAACTGCACCTGTAGTTAAGGCCGGTGAATGCGGCATTGACGTTCTGGAGAGACGGTGATCATTTCGGGCGGGAAGCGCGCGCTAGCGATGGAAGGGGTTTCGGTAGGCCAGGGCGGTCAGACGCTGGCGTGGTGGTAAAATGTGAACTCATGGATGATGAGCCTTTGAAGTGTATGCGGCACGTATTGACAACCAGGCGTCCATGCAACCGCTCTTGTCGCTAGCTAGCCTTCGACGACCACCAGAGCTGTCACCAAGCGTCGTTCATGCCACCGCGCGCGCACACTAACCGGTAAGGAAGCGATGGCGTCCCGCCGCGCCGAGTTCTTCGCCGCCCATGATAGCACAGAGAATGGTAGGGAAGCGGTGGCATCCCGCCGTGCCGAGTTCATCGCCGCTCGCGACCTCACACCTATCTGGGCGGAATTTGAAGCTGCCAAGGCCGAATGGGTGGTAGAGCAAGAGGCGGCCAAAGCCGCACAGAGGGAGCAGAAAAGTCAAAAAGCACTCAAGAAAAGAGAGGCCCGCCGCCGCAAGAAAGAAGAGGACGCATGCGCTGCTGCGGTGAGGTCGGCAGAGATCCAAGCACGGTGGGGTGTCGTCGACAAAGCCGGGAAGGAGAACGACGGCGTCTGGCCAGCATGTGAGAAGTAGTAGTACCAGTAGTTAGTGTGTGTGTGTGTCTGTGTCGCCCGTACGTTTGTTTAATTAATTACGAGCATGTACCAGTACTACTAGTTACTACTGTAGTTTTTAGAGCAAATTACCAGTACATTAGCCTAGACTCAATGGAAAAAATCCTATCCTATGCATCAAATGGCATCTCTTTCTCTATAGGAATTGAGATGCATGTCATCTCACTTCCTATGATTTTCATATTCCTATAAAATTCCTATCCTATGAACCAAAGGAGGCCTCTGCTGGTACAGTAGTTTTCTTCAAGAAGCGGAATTCAACGAAGTCATGATGGTTCCTTCGTCCGAGCAACTTCACAGTGGGTAAGGTTGGGCCTGTGATTTGACAGCTCATTAGTAATTACTGCGGCGCGACGACCGGGGTGACTCTCCCTTGGAGTTCTGCGGCCATGGCAAGTGGACCAGGATAGTCGACGTCCCACATGTCGGCGAGCGGAAGTATTCTTTCTGATATCGAGGAGCAAGGAAACCGCGTGGTATAGTATCACTGGTGATTTATATTTATTTTTTTTATTTCTGATGAATGCTAGCGTTTCAACTCTTACGACGAAGGAGTGCCAAACACACGGCACGTGCTGGATATCCCACATGTCAGTGAAAGGAGTGGGACATGAAGAGCGTGGTAGAGCGTCTCCACTTCTGGGTCGGAGACCACACGTAGTAGTACTACTGTACTAGTGGTATGAACGATACAAAGTGCGACCCGGAGAGAAAGACACGTCTAGTTGGAAGGTCTCGGGGCATACACGTAAACAAATATAGAACCTAATATGTGCCTCCAATTAATATAGTAGTAGTAGAGTACTTAGTCACGTACTCCATAACATCACCGGGCATTGCACGTACAACATTTAGTGGTAGTAAGAGACAAATGCCTATATGCCACGCATGTTCATACTATTTCTGCCTTTCTACTTCACTTACTGCGCTACATTACACAGGTTCGCACGTCCACTCCTGGGTACATGTCCGTCTCGTAGTTCCAGTCCCACGTGTTCTTCATATAGATGGAATGATCCTTGCATGACACATGCACCTTGATGCTAGATGTCTCGCGTGTTGGCAAAAGGATGAACAAAGCTCACGTAAAAAATAGAGTGGAAGAACATAGATTCCCGACGACCGAGAAGGAGCAAGGAACCTCGTGGTGGAGCGTTTGCACTCATAATATTTTATATTATTCAGCGATATAAAATCAACCAATCATCTCCATAGTGGACTAGAAGAGTACGAAACACGGCAGCCCAGTGTAGTTACATCATACTAGTACATGGCTAACCCACGCTATCACCATATTTCTTGGCTTCCGTGCGACACCTATCTCTAGTAATCCAGCAGCCCGTATCGCTTCTCCCTCCTCGTCTCTCTCAAAGTGCGGCGGGCTAGCGTTTTTGCCGTCTATTGAGGTCGGTTAACTCATCACATGTTAGCGACATGCCAAGAGCATTCTAAAAAAAATTCCTTTCACATTCCTTTTTCAAAAAGAAAAAAATCATTTCACGTACGAATTTGATTGTATGCTTTGAGAAAGTTGCATGTCCTACATTGCTCCAGTTTGGATACTCTAACTTAGCTAGAGGTTAGACTAACTCATGACTAACCCTGAACTAACTGTAGCCAAAGAGGTGTTTGGGTGACAGGGTTAGATTGATAATAAATGCACTTGATGGAGAGAGAAAAGTGATTTTCCAGTGGTCCCAATGAGAACTATCTCCAGTTAGCACCTCTTGGGTGGGATAGTTTTTTTTGGTGGGTTCAGTGCAACTTGCTCCAATTTAAACCCTCATGCTTGGATATTTTAGGGCTATTTGAGCCCCAACTAGCTCAAACTAACTCTAACCCATGGATCCAGACAGGGCCTATAGCCAGCCTCGACGCGGAGCAGTCGCGTGCACCGGGAAGCGGCGCTCTCTCGGCCGTCGCGCCGCTTCAAAGCCGGCGCCAGTGAGAGGTCGCCTCCGCTCTGGCCGGGCATTAATGCGGCATTGAAGCTCCAGGGTGACGCTGACCGTTTCACGCGGGAAGCCCGCGCTAGGAAGGGAGTATGGGTTTTGAACCGTTTCAGGTGTAGTACTGGTAGTTTGCAAAACTACTCAATTATTGCACTCAGTTTCCTAAGAAATTTTGGTAAAAACGTTAATCCACAGCCCGCTTCCCTTCTCCTTCCTCTTCCACCACCCGCGCACGTCCACGTGAAGCAACCGGTCAACCCTTATATAGGAGTGCTAGCACAAAAATATGCATGCATGACCACTAAAATTTCCATTTTAAAGCGCCGCTCCGGCGGGAGTATGGCGTATGTTGTTACCTTCGGCCGGGCCATGGCTACCGGGCGTCGGCAACCAGAGAAGAGGCGGCGGGAGGGGAATGAATGCAGCTACTGTTTGGGTTCGCCGTTCGGCTTAAATAAATGCGCAGCATCACGTGTACCCGCGGGTGCACAAATTCTAACATACGTGTCTGCTTAGGTGGGCGTCACGTAACTGGTGTGTGTGTGTGTGTGTGTGTGATATTCCGAGAGACAGAGTGCATGTGTGTGACTCTACTCTTCGGACATGTACGCAACTTTTTTGCATCGGGATATAAGTATAATGGTATTTACTTTAGCTAGTGATTTACGTGGCCATGTTAACGTGGTTGTGTAAAACAAATGTCACTCCCTGCTCATGATTTGCGTTATATAATTACAAGCAAGATGCTCGTGCATTGCACGGAACATCAATATGCATTTTTTACAAAACACCTGTTGTGATTTACCCATGCAGGAGTAATCCCATGTGTAAAAACTAATGATATTTCAAGAATTTTATCGGAAAACTGGTATCTCGAGAATGTCATCGAAAAATGAAAGATGAGAGATAAGGTGAGGAGGAGTGGAGCATGGTGGTGACTGGTGGTTGGATTGGGCGAAGGCATGGGGATGGGCAGCGCCGGCAGGCGGCAGCGGCCACCATGCTAGATTGTTCCAGAGACTTTCTTTTTTAATTGCTTAGCAATGAGGTTTTGGGAGATAAGGATGTGGAGAGAGGTGCGGGTATCTTTTGTAAAATTATCATAGTTTGCTTTCTATCTGTCAGATATAGATCAGACGGTCTATATTACAAGATGGCAGGCACACCATCATCGCCAACTCAGTTTTTTATAAGGGTACAGATGATAAGTTTGCTAACTACTAAAGTAAAGTGGAATTAGTCCATGTTATACAAGTAAATTAAGGTGATTGTTTATCATACGGGTAAGGTTGGATGAAGGGTGGTAGGAACAAATGCTCCGCCTAGAGCATGTGTGTGAGATGGAGTCTTAGTGTGTGTGTGTGTTTGTGTGTGTGTGTGGGTGGGTGTGTGTGGGTGGGTGGGTGTGTGTGTGAGAGAGAGATGGAGTCTTAGTGTGTGTGCGTGCGTATGTGTGTGATGGAGTCTTAGTGTGTGTGTGTGGGTGGGTGTGTGCGTGCGTGTGTGTTTTTGTGTGTGTGTGTGTGTGGGTGTCTGTGTGTGTGTGTCTCGCGGGGTCCTCGGTGGCGGATGTAATTTAAGTGTGCATGGCTTCATCATAGAGAGGTGATGTGTATGGCAGAGGCCACCAACGATGGGGTGCGAGAGAGAAAATGCCCGTAGAGAGGGAAGAGAAGGTGTGTGCACGTGAGAGGAGTCGACATTGAGAGAACGTGTTTGTTCGAGAGACACCGAGGAAGACTACTATATATCGATGGTGCATGTAGTGGGGAATTAAACGAAGGGATGGTCTTATTGGTTTCGGGGATATAGGGGAAGAGTGAGAGGGGGGGTAGCTAGAAGGAGATTGTTAAGTGTGAGTGTGAGTTTTACCCATCCAGGTGGAAGTTATGTGCACACAAAAAGAGAACAATTCGATGTGGCGTTAGGGTTGAGGGTAATTAACTACGTATGGAGACATAGAGACCTTGAACGTGCATGTGTGAGAGGTATACATGTATACGTGGGATGTGTGTGTGTGTGCACGCGCATGATCAAGATAAAAGAAAGAAGACATAAGTCATAAGATCAACGACATGGGAGAGACGGACCGGTATGATAGTATGCATGCATGTGAGAATGCAGGGAAGAAGGCCCGACAATTGAGCATGTGTTTTTGTCTTTAAGAGATAGTGGCGTGGGCTGGAGCATGCATCTATGGCGAGCAGAGGGAGTGAGGCACAACGATTGTGCAAAAGAGATCAACCTATAAATGAAAGAAGGTTGATGGAGAAACAGATAAATAGAAAGATAAAGATGCTAGCTAGTGTGCGTTAGAGATAGGAGTCGAGTGGATCAGAAGGCTGAGTTATATGTGTGGGTGTGAGAGAGATGAAGACAGGGTGCATGTGACTCACATACAAACAAATATCGGAGAGAAATGAGATCCCGAGAGACGGAGTTTTGTGTCTGCGAGAGAGAAAGATATTTCACAACGAGAGTGATAGCTAGAGAGACATATGAGGGAACGCAAGATATCTCTAAGGAGAGAGAGTGTGTGTGAGCGACATACAAGAGAACAGTGGAGAAATATGAGACCCTGGGAGACATGGTTTGTGTTTGTGTGTGAGAAAGAGATATTTAAGAGGAAGAGTCGTAGGTTCTCATACCTAAGGAGCGAAAGACATCTCTGTATGAGGGGTGTGCGAGTGGCACACAGGGGAATAGTAGAGAGAAATGAGACCCCATGAGACAAAGTCTTGTGTTTGCGTGAGATAAAGAGATTCCACATGGAGAATCATAGTTAGAGACACATAGCAGGGAGCGAGATATACTTAGAGAGAGATAGAGTGATGAAGGTCGAGGGAGAGTGTACCGTCAGTGTGTTACAAAGATAAAAGATCATTATCAACATACAGGTAGCACGAGAGATACCCGAGAGACGATGAACGCGTATAGGTCTAGAGAGATAGTCCTATATAAGCATGAGTGATAGTTATATGAGACGAATATCTGGATTAAATGGGATTCAAATATTTAAACTGGAGATCACGACATCAATAATATCATAACGCAAATTGGTGTATCAAACATGCATATTCATTTGAATTTGGGGACACGTGTAATGTTATATAGTTTATCAATATTGGTGATCCATATATTCTTTAATTAGAAACAATGCATGGTTTATATGCAATTAATGTCTAAACGGGATTACACTATATGTTGCGTGTGTGAAACACATTATACATGTTTGAGAAGTAAAAAAAACCCCGCATGAAACACACATTAATTGGAGACAGTTAGCGAGGAATGCATACATTGGATTTCAACATAAAGTGGTTTCAAATATTTGAAAATCCAAATTGATGGATACAACCTTATGAATCCGAGATTATGCCATTTGTAAACCATATTTATGTATAAAGGGTGTTGTGCTTTTCAAAGTATATATATATATATATATATATATATATATATATATATAATGATGTATATAGAATTTTATTCCAATCGAAAATGGATCCCGCCCGAAAAAAACAGAATACAAACGGGATTCGAATTGAGTTGGCACGGTAAACGTGCACTCTGCAAAATTTGAACGAAGCGGGGAAAGTCGCAGTAACCGCCCGAAACCAAAATCTGCGAGATTGAAATTACTACTGCCTATCCCTGCAACGCAAAGCCTATCTGCTCGATTTCTATAGGTTTCGATAGGGGTAGGTTTGTAATTTCACTCAAACGTGACATAACCGCCTCTCACCCGGATTCATACACGGTGGGCGCCAAAACACAGTGTGTCCTCGGCCGAAAGCGACTCCCTCCCCGATTCATACACGGTGGGCGCCAAAAACAAACTCTCGTCGGCAAATATTTGGTGTATGCGGGATTAGCGTCCTATCCCCAACTGACTAATATTGTTGTGATGTAGGAAATTTGAAACGGGGGCTAAGTTTGTAAATTTCCTCGCATTTGAGACAAGCGCCCCCTCAAGACATGGTTCCCCCCTTCCTCCTCTACCCCCATTTCCCCATTCGTACTCCGTGGGCACCAAAACACCCTCTCCACCCCAGCCTCCTCCGTCCGCCACCCCATCCACCGCTGTCCTCCTCCACCATGCCGGAGCTGATACCCCGACGCCGCCGTCCATTACAAGAGATCAACCTCTCTCATCCACGGCTTCAGACCGAGATCCTTGCATCCCGTCCTCTCGCTTCATCCCCGCTATCGTCCACCTTGCCAGCGCCGCTCCTACGACCGTCTCGTCCACCGCGCCCCGCCGCCACCGTCTACCCTCCTAGATCTTCTTCCACGCCGCCGACAGCCATCGCTACCGCAACACCGTCAAATTCTCAGCAGATGCATACACGGCGCCGCACCAGAGGCTATACTCTTTCGTATCTGCTCAACTTATTTATCGCAGCAAGAAAATAGATTGCCACTGCTTTACTTTGATTTCTTGTCCATCACTTACTTGCTAGTTGAAAGCAAACATTGGTTGCGAAGTTGCCTTTGTCCGGTTTGCACCTTCAGATCCGCCATGGCACGCTCAACACTATACTCCCAATGCTTATGGTTTTCCCCTTTTATATTCCACACTAGTTAAATCACAGTAGACTAAATTTCAAAATTGGGTCAGTCAATTTTTCAGAGCTCGCCGGAGTTCGCCGGTGCGAACGAAGGGGCTCGGGTGGGGACGGTGGTTGTGGGGGGCGATGGTGGGGCCTCGCCCAACGAAGAAAACTCGACACGGGTGGGGGCGGGGGTGTGGGTGGGGGTGGCGGAGGAACGCAGGCGGTGGGGGCCGGTGGTCCGGCCGGCGGCCCGTGCGGTGTTCTGTATGGGAAGAATCAGAGACGAGGAAGAAGAAGGGTTAGGAGACGTAGGATCTTCATCCAACTGCCTGAAATGGTCGACTGACCCAAATGACAAAAGTCACGCGACTTGCATGCAGACATGCCTTTATATTCAGTACCATCATCGTACCTGCTTAGCACTGCTCCTGAATCCATCAAGCTAAACGACGTGCCACTCATAATTCCAAACTTGTTGCTCAAGTACGAATCTGATATGATGCTGATATTACTAAAACAGATAACATTTAATTGGTCAGCTAATGTTCGTACTTTACTTTTGAAAAGCACGTGCACCACATATAGAGAGACAACAGGGAGTTGTTTTCTTAATGCGCTCTGATTCATCATGTGTGGGCACTGCACAACGAACATTTTATTAGCCAAAATCTGCTTGCTCTTCTTTAGCATGTTCCTCTTCCGTTCTTCTTTAATAAGTACTCTCTCCGTTCCTAAATACAAGTCTTTGTATAGATTCCACCATGGACTACATATGGAGCAAAATGAGTGAATCTACACTCTAAAATGTATCTGGATACATCTGTAGGTGATCCATAGTGGAAATCTCTACCAAGACTTGTATTTTGGAACGGAGGGAGTATGATAGTAGTACAGTATGTTCCTTGTAGTGAAGATGAGCAGGGACATTTGCAGTGTAGAGGTCTATACGGTTGATTGTGATGGACACTTTGAACTCTTCGGGCCTCTTTGATTCGTAGGATTTTGTA
Organism: Triticum aestivum; assembly: GCF_018294505.1. Classification (NCBI taxonomy): domain Eukaryota; kingdom Viridiplantae; phylum Streptophyta; class Magnoliopsida; order Poales; family Poaceae; genus Triticum; species Triticum aestivum. The sequence goes on along the minus strand of NC_057811.1, from coordinate 162,678,600 downwards.
AACATGGGAATAGGATTTGTAGTGGCATGCCCGCTTGAATCCTATAAGAATAGCAAGGAAATTTGGGGAGCTGTGTCGCCTTCGAGAGTTACACTCATATTAACAGTACCGCACCTTCAGTTGAAGAGAGCTGGTATCCGAAGCCTTTCTAGCCGTACCGGCAATACTAGCACATATATTCCAGCAAGTTCCACTTTGCTGATTTTACTCTGATGCTTACGGTTTTCCCGTTATATCTACACTATGATCTGTGTAGCTGCTTTGTGTCGCACTAGCAGCAGTCCACTCTTGAAGCTAAACACTGAATGACTTACAAAATTGACACCAAGGCATTGAGTACCATTCTGGATGCAATGAAACTCATACGCTCCCCACCTGTTGATTCTTGTTCAGAATATGATCCTAATGACTATTCTAACCTCGAGGAGTCAAAGGCAGATGGCCTGTCCTGTTCACCCATCAAGGTGCCTGTTCTAATTTGGGAAGGTTTTATTGATTGCGCGTATCTTGCATATGTTGTCTTGCATTTCTTCTACTTTGTTGCACCGCCATCTGCTTAGTTACTCATCATATATGTCGAGATGCCATGCCCATCCATTATCAATACATATTCCATCTGTCATCATACCATGTTTTTTTCACTCAAATGATGTTCTTGTGCATCAGACATCAAAAAGGAATAGGGTGATTGCCGAACCTAAAGGAGCACCAGTAAAGTCCTTGCAAAACGTGGTTGTGCCGGAGAAATCAGACAGCACCCCACTTATATTGGTTGTACAACCTGTGACACAAAACGTAGGACCGACTCCAGCAGACTGTACCCATACTTCACTGGCCACACCACTAGCCCCACCACACAGGACCTGCACTCCAGCAAAAGGTATGCCGATTTCAGTTGCCATAGCACCAGCCTTACCATAGAAAAATCCCACTCCAGCAAAAAGTATAGCAAGTCCACCGGCCGAAGACCTATCCCAACTGCAGAGACGGCCAAATCCTGCAGATTGGAACCCCATTCCAGTTATTCCCAGTTTAAAAGACAATACTTTCAATGTTGTTAGGGACTACGTGCATATATTCCCATCATGGGAAGATTATAGTGAAGACAAACACCATTTTCACATCTTCCTGTCCCATTTACGTGTAAGTGCTATTATTCACGGTGATTATTTTCCTGTTTTCTGCTGATTGAACACATCAATGATTTACATTACATTGTTGTAAGTAGGCGAGGGTCAATCTGGATAGTCATGACGAGCAAAGCTTGCTTGCGCTTTTCAAGGAAGCATTGCAGCAGTATGATGTTACCTGAGGAAATCACACTTTGATCGCAAGTCTATAAACGAATTTCTGGTGAAGTCTCCTGTGCTAAATTTAGAAGACATTGAATGGAAAAACCTTGTTATGCACTGGTCTCGTTCCGAGGATGAGGTACTGTCTATGATATCGCATGACAATTTGAACTTCTACTTTTCCGCATGTGCCTTACGGATCTTTTTTGCAGGAAATCCGCTCGAATAGGAATTCCGGTTTGAAAAGAACGACAGGATATCGCAAATATGCTGCCCGCTGCTTTGCTCTTGTTAGTACCTGTTGTCTTGTATCATTGTACTTGCATACATACCTGGTTCATTATGTGACAGCAGTATGCATGATAGCTTGCTTATCAATTGTTCGCTCCAAATTATCTGATCTGTATGAATGCTTACATTAGTGTAGAATATATCCAATGCCATTTCTTAGCTCTGCATTGTTCTTGTAAGTACCTGCTGTCCTTTATCAGTGTACTTATATTGACAGGTAGTTGTTCATGTACCATCACTCTACAGCTTATTTTCCTTTGCCCTCCATTTTCTACACATAAGATCTATATTTACTCTTACCATAAGGTTGGATAACACCAATGGTACTGAAGAAGTTTAGCTCTGCATTGCTCTTGGCTGTACCTTTTGCCTATATCATTGTACTTACATTTATAGCTGCTTGGTTATGTAGCATCACTCTTCATCTTATCTTAAATATTCTCCATTTTTTCTTATATTGTCACATCTATATTTACTCTTAACAAAATGTAGAATAAAGGCAATGCTTATGAAGAAGATTCTGTGGTAAACTTCTTGAATTGCCCCCCCATCAGCATGGACAAGGGCTTTATAGAGCCTTCCTTCACCAATAATGTAAGTTTGTCCTTCTCAAGCCTTCGAACTTTGTTGTGTATATTTGGTTAGGCATGACTGCAACAGCTGTTTATTTTTGGTGTTTGCAGCAAATTGCATGTTTAAAGTTTATTATGTACTTCATAAACAAAAGTTTGTCCTTCTCAATTTAAGTTTTCAGTTGTACAACCAAGTTCCTTCTTCATACGATGTAAATTAAACTATACAAAGCAAGTGATCTTATTTTGCCAATCTGAAATGGGATAAATTGACAGCACACTAACCATTGATACTTATGAGTTCTTGATCTGTAATCCAGTGGTGCCGTGAAGCTGCCAACTCCTTCACAATGTCATTTCCTGGCATGTCTTGACCTGAACAATACCATATTGTGTTAATGCTATTTTAAACTGTGTCACTTTATTCGTCAGTAAGAAATGTGATGAATTGTCAGCACTGATACTTATATGTGCAAAACCTGTCATTTGTCTGCTTGTTTATCTTTCAGAGTGAGGAGGATATAAGTGTCAAACAAGTGTAGTCACATCAGCATGCTCAGTTGCTTGCGCTGCAGCTCCCGAGCAGGGCTAACCTTTCTTGAACTCTATTGAAGTGCTGTCGATTTTGTATATTATTTTGTCGGCGTGTTTAATTGCTCTGGTGGCGATCTTTGATGCCCAGTGTATGTAATCTGTTGTCTGCTTGTGCTTTATCATCATAGTGGCGAACTTTGATGCCTAGTGGATGTAATATGCCGTAATTTCTTTATTGTATAGTCTAGGTTTTTTTCTTATTCACGATGCTGCAGTTATTTTACTGTATATATATCATGTCTTCGCAGTAAACCGGCCAAACCGTAAAATTACGGTACATAATCGGTCCGTCATCAAATCACTATGTATGATCCGCATCATGGGCCCTGTCATCTTGGTCCGTTAACAGGCCTAAATGTAAATTGGCCCACTAGTAGATTCGGGCCTTTAATAGGCCGAGTAAACCGCCGGCCCTATTTTCCCAAGAAAACTCAATGGGCTTTTAGGAGATTGAAAAGTAGGTTGGGCCTGGAAAGTGCCGAACAGCTCACGGGCCGGCAGCAGGCCGAAATAAACCCCGGCCCATGATTGTGCCAATCAAATCATGGGCTTATAACAGGCCAAAATTGTCTCGGTCCTTGTTTGGTCCAATCAGATTATCGTCTGTGAGCAGGCCGGATGCAAACGGGGCCGTAGTTAGGCCCAACTATATGACTGGCTTTTAACAAGCCGAAATATATATAGGGCCGAAATGTTAAACGGGCCTTTAACAGGCCGAACTAATATCAGGCCGAATTACTAAATGGGCCTTTATCAAGTGGGCCCAAAAGCATAGCGTCCAGTTGACGGGCCGAATCTGATATGGGCCATAATTTAGCCCAAATCCTCTCAAAGGGCCGGACCTGATCTGGGCGTAATTTGGCCCAGAACGTGGTAGGCTTTTAACGGGCCGGATCTCATATGGGCCTTTATTAGGCCCGGAACGTGGCAGACTGTTAATAGACCGGATCAAATATGGGCCGGCATTTGGCCCAAAACATGGCAGCGTGTTAATTGGCCGACCTACTAGTGTCATCAAAATCTTTTGGGCCTTCAGCTAGGCCGGCCCATTATGGTCGGCGAAATCTCGTGGGCCTTTAGCTGGGCCGGCCCATTATGGTTCGCAAAATCTTGTGGGCCTTTAGCTGGGCTGGCCCATTATGGTCCACAAAATCTCGCGGGCCTTTAGCTGGGCTGGCCCATTATGGCCCGCAAAATCTTGTGGGCCTTTAGCTGGGCCGGCCCATTATGGTCCGCAAAATCTCGTGGGCCTTTTGCTGGGCCGGCCCATTATGGACCGCAAAATCTTGTGGGCCTTTAGTTGGGCTGACCCATTTAAACTTTATGTGCCACTTTTGGGCCGGTCCACGTGTCAACATTTCATAAGCGCATCTCGCCCATTGGACGAGTGACACCTGTGCCAACGGGGAGCTGACACGTTTTTCCTCCAGCCAATGATGATTTTACACGTGGAAAATCGCCATTGGTCCGGGATGTTAACAGGTTATCGGAGCCAAAACCGGACCCGATAGCTTAACGGCGTTCCGTTACGGTGGATGCCACGTGTCGGTCACCCATGATGAAAGCACTTCTGTGACGCGCGATTTTTCGTCATGGAAGTGGACACTTCCATGATGATAATTCTGGTAATGTCATGGAACACTTCTATGCCAGCACAGGTATGACTATCTTGATTCTATCATAAATTTGTCATGGATGTACATGCATGACAGAAAACATGACCTACTGTGACAAAAACGTATCATCACGGAAGTGTATTTTTTGTAGTGTTGTGTAGTTGCATTCGATTTTTTCCATTCTACTTCACTAAACATCTCCATATGAGATCCAATTACTTCTAGGGAAATGCAAGGGACCTCAGTTATGATGATACACTAGGTCCATAGCTGGGACTTTGTGTATGTTCTCGAAATGCATTTGTCGAGTGCTCATTAAGAAAGTTTCTACACAAGTTTCTGAACGAACTCCTTAAGAAAAGTTCTCCAAAAGTTCCCTATGAAAGAATCCTTTGAAGCATCTGGTCGTCACAAACGTTTTGACTACTTGTGGAGCCAAAACGGACTCCGTATGAGTCGGATATCCATGTTTCAGTTAACACTGCGCAAAACTGATTCCGAACGACAGTTGCAGTATAGTTCTTGTGTAGTTGCATTCGATTTTTTTCATTCTACTTCACCAAACATCTTCATATGAGATCCATAGGGAAATGCAAGAGACCTCAGTTATGACGATGCACTAGGTCCACAGCTGGGACTTTGTGTATGTTCCCGAAATGCGTTTGTCGAGTGCCCTTCAAGAAAGTTTCTATACAAGTTTCTGAACGAACTCCTTAAGAAAAGTTCTGAAAAAGTTCCCTATGAAAGAACCTTTGAAGCATCTGGTCGTCACAAATGTTTTGACTACTTGTGGAGCCAAAACGGACTACGTATGAGTCAGATATCCATGTTTCAGTTAACACTGCGCAAAATTGATTCTGAACGACAGTTACAGACTAGTTCTTGTGTAGTTGCATTCGATTTTTTCCATTCTACTTCACAAAACATCTCCATATGAGATCCAATTACTTGTAGGGAAATGCAAGAGACATCAGTTATGACGATGCACTAGGTCCATAGCTGGGACTTTGTGTCTGTTCTCGAAATGTGTTTGTCGAGTGCTCTTTAAGAAAGTTTCTATACAAGTTTCTGAACGAACTCCTTAAGAAATTTCTCCAAAAGTTCCCTATGAAAGAATCTTTGAAGCATCTGGTCGTCACAAACGTTTTAACTACTTGTGGAGCCAAAACGGACTCCGTATGAGTGAGATATCCATGTTTCAGTTAACACTGCGCAAAACTGATTCCGAACAACAGTTACAGACTAGTTCTTTTGTAGTTGCATTCAATTTTTTCCATTATACTTCACTAAACATCTCCATATGAGATCCAATTACTTGTAGGGAAATTCAAGAGACCTCAGTTATGATGATGCACTAGCTCCATAGCTGGGACTTTGTGTATGTTCTCGAAATGCGTTTGTCGAGTGCTCATTAAGAAAGTTTCTATACAAGTTTCTGAACGAACTCCTTAAGAAAAGTTCTCCAAAAGTTCCCTATGAAACAATCCTTTGAAGCATCAGGTCGTCACAAATGTTTTGACTACTTGTGGAGCCAAATCGGACTCCATAAGAGTCAGATATCCATATTTCAGTTAACACTGCGCAAAACTGATTACGAACGACAGTTACAGACTTATTCTTGCGTAGTTGCATTCGATTTTTTCCATTTTACTTCACTAAACATCTCCATATGAGATCCGATTACTTGTAGGGAAATGCAAGAGACCTCAGTTATGATGATGCACTAGGTCCATAGCTGGGACTTTGTGTATGTTATCGAAATGCGTTTGTTGAGTGCTCATTAAGAAAGATTCTATACAAGTTTCTGAATGAACTCCTTAAGAACAGTTTCCAAAACTTCCCTGTGTAAGAATCCTTTGAATCATCTGGTCGTCACAAACGTTTTGACTACTTGTGGAGCCAAAACAGACTCCGTATGAGTCAGATATCCATGTTTCAGTTAACACCGCGCAAAACTGATTCCGAACGATAGTTACAGACTAGTTCTTGTGTAGTTGCATTCGATTTTTTCCATTGTACTTCACTAAACATCTCCATATGAGATCCAATTACTTGTAGGGAAATGCAAGAGACCTCAGTTATGATGATGCACTCGCTCCATAGCTGGGACTTTGTGTATGTTCTTGAAATGCGTTTGTCGAGTGCTCATTAAGAAAGTTTCTATACAAGTTTCTGAACGAACCCTTAAGAAAAGTTATCCAAAAGTTCCGTATGAAAGAATCCTTTGAAGCATCTGGTCGTCACAAACGTTTTGACTACTTGTGGAGCCAAAACAGACTCCATATGAGTCAGATAACCATGGTTCAGTTAACACTGCGCAAAACTTATTCCGAACGACAGTTACAGACTGGTTCTTGTGGTAGTTGCATTTGATTTTTTCCATTCTACTTCACTAAACATCTCTATATGATATCCAATTACTTGTAGGTAAATTCAAGAGACCTCAGTTATGATGATGCACTAGGGCCATAGATGGAACTTTGTGTATGTTCTCGAAATGCGTTTGTCGAGTGCTCATTAAGAAAGTTTCTATACAAGTTTCTGAACGAACTCCTTAAGAAAATTTCTCCAAAAGTTCCCTATGAAAGAATCCTTTGAAGCATCTGGTCATCACAAACATTTTGACTACTTGTGGAGCCAAAACGGACTCCGTATGAGTCAGATATACATGTTTCAGTTAACATTGCGCAAAACTGATTCAGAACGACAGTTACTGACTAGTTATTGTGTAGTTGCATTCGATTTTTTTTCATTATACTTCACTAAACATCTCCATTTGAGATCCACTTACATGTAGGGAAATGCAAGAGACCTCAGTTATGATGATGCACTAGGTCCATAGCTGGGTCTTTGTGTATGTTATCAGAATGCGTTTGTTGAGTGCTCATTAAGAAAGTTTCTATACAAGTTTCTGAACGAACTCCTTAAGAAAAGTTCTCCAAAAGTTCCCTATGAAGCAATACTTTGAAGCATCTGGTCGTGACAAACGTTTTGACTACTTGTGGAGCCAAAACGGATTCCGTATGAGTTAGATATCCATGTTTCAGTTAACACTGCGCACAAAACTGATTTCGAACGACAGTTACAGACTAGTTCTTGTGTCGTTGCATTCGATTTTTCCATTTTACTTCACTAAACATCTCCATATGAGATCTAATTACTTGTAGGGGAATGCAAGAGACCTCAGTTATGATGATGCACTAGGTCCATAGCTGGGACTTTGTGTATGTTCTTGAAATGCGTTTGACGAGTGCTCATTAAGAAAGATTCTATACAAGTTTCTGAATGAACTCCTTAAGAACAGTTTCCAAAACTTCCCTGTGTAAGAATCCTTTGAATCATCTGGTCGTCACAAACGTTTTGACTACTTGTGGAGCCAAAACGGACTCCGTATGAGTCACATATCCATGTTTCAGTTAACACTGTGCAAAACTGATTCCGAACGACAGTTACAGACTAGTTCTTGCTTAGTTGCATTCGATTTTTTCCATTGTACTTCACTAAACATCTCCATATGAGATCCAATTACTTGTAGGGAAATGCAAGAGACCTCAGTTATAATGATGCACTAGGTCCATAGCTGGGACTTCCTGTATGTTCTCAAAATGCGTTTGTCGAGTGCTCATTAAGAAAGTTTCTATACAAGTTTCTGAACGAACTCCTTAATAAAAGTTCTCCAAAAGTTCCCTATGAAAGAATCCTTTGAAGCATCTGGTCGTCACAAACGTTTTGACTACTTGTGGAGCCAAAACGGACTCCATATGAGTCAGATATCCATGGTTCAGTTAACACTGCGCAAAACTTATTCCGAACGACAGTTACAGACTGGTTCTTGTGGTAGTTGCATTTGATTTTTTCCATTCTACTTCACTAAACATCTCCATATGATATCCAATTACTTGTAGGTAAATTTAAGAGACCTCAGTTATGATGATGCACTAGGTCCATAGATGGGACTTTGTGTATGTTCTCGAAATGCGTCTGTCGAGTGCTCATTAAGAAAGTTTCTATACAAGTTTCTGAACGAACTCCTTAAGAAAAGTTCTCCAAAAGTTCCCTATGAAAGAATCCTTTGAAGCATCTGGTCATCACAAACATTTTGACTACTTGTGGAGCCAAAACGACTCCGTATGACTCAGAAATACATATTTCAGTTAACATTGCGCAAAACTGATTCCGAACGACAGTTACAGACTAGTTCTTGTGTAGTTGCATTCGATTTTTTCCATTATACTTCATTAAACATCTCCATATGAGATCCACTTACATGTAGGGAAATGCAAGAGACCTCAGTTATGATGATGCACTAGGTCCATACCTGGGACTTTGTGTATGTTATCGAAATGCGTTTGTTGAGTGCTCATTAAGAAAGTTTCTATACAAGTTTCTGAACGAACTCCTTAAGAAAAGTTCTCCAAAAGTTCCCTATGAAGCAATCCTTTGAAGCATCTGGTCATCACAAACGTTTTGACTACTTGTGGAGCCAAATTGGACTCCATATGAGTCAGATATCCATGTTTCAGTTAACACTGCGCAAAACTGATTCCAAACGACAGTTACAGACTTGTTCTTGTGTAGTTGCATTCGATATTTTCAATTCTACTTCACTAAACATCTCCATATGAGATCCGATTACTTGTAGGGAAATGCAAGAGACCTCAGTTATGATGATGCACTAGGTCCATAGCTGGGACTTTGTGTATGTTATCGAAATGCGTTTGTTGAGTGCTCATTAAGAAAGTTTCTATACAAGTTTCTGAACGAACTCCTTAATAAAAGTTCTCCAAAAGTTCCCTATGAAAGAATTCTTTGAAGCATCTAGTCGTTACAAACGTTTTGACTACTTGTGGAGCCAAAACGGACTCCGTATGAGTCAGATATCCATGCTTCAGTTAACACCGCGCAAAACTGATTCCGAACGATAGTTACAGACTAGTTCTTGTTTAGTTGCATTTGATTTTTTCCATTGTACTTCACTAAACATCTCCATATGAGATCCAATTACTTGTAGGTAAATGCAAGAGACCTCAGTTATGATGATGCACTAGCTCCATAGCTGGGACTTTGTGTATGTTCTTGAAATGCGTTTGTCGAGTGCTCATTAAGAAAGTTTCTGTACAAGTTTCTGAACGAACTCCTTAAGAAAAGTTCTCCAAAAGTTCCCTATGAAAGAATCCTTTGAAGGATCTGGTCGTCACAAACGTTTTAACTACTTGTGGAGCAAAAACGGACTCCATATGAATCAGATATCCATGGTTCAGTTAACACCGCGCAAAACTGATTCCGAACGATAGTTACAGACTAGTTCTTGTTTAGTTGCATTTGATTTTTTCCATTCTACTTCACTAAACATCTCCATATGATATCCAATTACTTGTAGGTAAATGCAAGAGACCTCAGTTATGATGATGCACTAGGTCCATAGATGGGACTTTGTGTATGTTCTCGAAATGCGTTTGTCGAGTGCTCATTAAGAAAGTTTCTATACAAGTTTCTGAACGAACTTCTTAAGAAAAGTTCTCCAAAAGTTACCTATGAAAGATTCCTTTGAAGCATCTGGTCATCACAAACGTTTTGACTACTTGTGGAGCCAAAATGGAGTCCGTATGAGTCAGATATACATGTTTCAGTTAACATTGAGCAAAACTGATTCCGAACGACAGTTACAGACTAGTTCTTGTGTAGTTGCATTCGATTTTTTCCATTATACTTCACTAAACATCTCCATATGAGATCCACTTACATGTAGGGAAATGCAAGAGACCTCAGTTATGATGATGCAATAGGTCCATAGCTGGGACTTTGTGTATGTTATCGAAATGCGTTTGTTGAGTGCTCATTAAGAAAGTTTCTATACAAGTTTCTGAACGAACTCCTTAAGAAAAGTTCTCCAAAGTTCCCTATGAAGCAATCCTTTCAAGCATCTGGTCGTCACAAACGTTTTGACTACTTGTGGAGCCAAAATGGACTCCATATGAGTCAGATATCCATGTTTCAGTTAACACTGCGCAAAACTGGTTCCAAACGACAGTTACAGACTTGTTCTTGTGTAGTTGCATTCGATTTTTTCAATTCTACTTCACTAAACATCTCCATATGAGATCCGATTACTTGTAGGGAAATGCAAGAGACCTCAGTTATGATGATGCACTAGGTCCATAGCTGGGACATTGTGTATGTTATCGAAATGCGTTTGTTGAGTGCTCATTAAGAAAGTTTCTATACAAGTTTCTGAACGAACTCCTTAATAAAAGTTGTCCAAAAGTTCCCTATGAAAGAATTCTTTGAAGCATCTAGTCATCACAAACGTTTTGACTACTTGTGGAGCCAAAACGGACTCCGTATGAGTCAGATATCCATGTTTCAGTTAACACCGCGCAAAACGGATTCCGAACGATAGTTACAGACTAGTTCTTGTGTAGTTGCATTTGATTTTTTCCATTGTACTTCACTAAACATCTCCATATGAGATACAATTACTTGTAGGGAAATGCAAGAGTCCTCAGTTATGATGATGCACTAGCTCCATAGCTGGGACTTTGTGTATGTTCTCGAAATGCGTTTGTCGAGTGCTCATTAAGAAAGTTTCTATACAAGTTTCTGAACGAACTCCTTAAGAAAAGTTCTCCAAAAGTTCCCTATGAAAGAATCCTTTGAAGCATCTGGTCATCACAAACGTTTTGACTACTTGTGGAGCCCAAACGGACTCCGTATGAGTCAGATATACATGTTTCAGTTAACATTGAGCAAAACTGATTCCGAACGACAGTTACAGACTAGTTCTTGTGTAGTTGCATTCGATTTTTTCATTATACTTCACTAAGCATCTCCATATGAGATCCACTTACATGTAGGGAAATGCAAGAGACCTCAGTTATGATGATGCACTAGGTCCATAGCTGGGACTTTGTGTATGTTATCGAAATGCGTTTGTTGAGTGCTCATTAAGAAAGTTTCTGAACGAACTCCTTAAGAAAAGTTCTCCAAAAGTTCCCTATGAAGCAATCCTTTGAAGCATCTGGTCGTCACAAACGTTTTGACTACTTGTGGAGCCAAAAAGGACTCCGTATGAGTCAGATATCCATGTTTCAGTTAACACTGCGCACAAAACTGATTCCGAACGACAGTTACAGACTAGTTCTTGTGTCGTTGCATTCGATTTTTCCATTTTACTTCACTAAACATCTCCATATGAGATCCAATTACTTGTAGTGGAATGCAAGAGACCTCAGTTATGATGATGCACTAGGTCCATAGATGGGACTTTGTGTATGTTCTTGAAATGCGTTTGTCGAGTGCTCATTAAGAAAGATTCTATACAAGTTTCTGAACGAACTCCTTAAGAACAGTTTCCAAAAGTTCCCTCTGTAAGAATCCTTTGAATCATCTGGTCGTCACAAATGTTTTGACTACTTGTGGAGCCAAAACGGACTCCGTATGAGTCACATATCCATGTTTCAGTTAACACTGTGCAAAACTGATTCCGAACGACAGTTACAGACTAGTTCTTGTGTAGTTGCATTCGATTTTTTCCATTGTACTTCACTAAGCATCTCCATATGAGATCCAATTACTTGTAGGGAAATGCAAGAGACCTCAGTTTTGATGATGCACTAGGTCCATAGCTGGGACCTTGTGTATGTTCTCGAAATGCGTTTGTCGAGTGCTCATTAAGAAAGTTTCTATACTAGTTTCTGAACGAACTCCTTAAGAAAAGTTTTCCAAAATTTCCCTATGAAAGAATCCTTTGAAGCATCTGGTCGTCACAAACGTTTTGACTACTTGTAGAGCCAAAACGGACTCCGTATGAGTCAGATATCCATGTTCCAGTTAACACTGCACAAAACTGATTCCGAACGACAGTTACAGACTATTTCTTGTGTAGTTGCATTCAATTTTTTCCATTCTACTTCACTAAACATCTCCATATGAGATCCAATTACTTGTAGGGAAATGCAAGAGACCTCAGTTATGATGATGCACTAGGTCCACAGCTAGGACTTTGTGTATGTTCTTGAAATGCGTTTGTTGAGTGCTTATTAAGAAAGATTCTATAAGAGTTTCTGAACGAACTCCTTAAGAAAGTTTCTCCAAAACTTCCCTATCAAAGAATTCTTTGAAGCATCTGGTCGTCACAAACGTTTTGACTACTTGTGGAGCCAAAACGGATTCCGTATGAGTCAGATATCCAGGTTTCAGTTAAGACCGTGCAAAACTGATTCCGAACGACAGTTACAGACTAGTTCTTGTGTAGTTGCATTCGATTTTTTCCATTGTACTTCACTAAACATCTCCATATGAGATCCAATTACTTGTAGGGAAATGCAAGAGTCCTCAGTTATGATGATGCACTAGCTCCATAGCTGGGACTTTGTGTATGTTCTCGAAATGCGTTTGTCGAGTGCTCATTAAGAAAGTTTCTATATAAGTTTCTGAACGAACTCCTGAAGAAAAGTTCTCCAAAAGGTCCCTATGAAAGAATCCTTTGAAGCATCTAGTCGTCACAAACGTTTTGACTACTTGTGGAGCGAAAACGGACTCCATATGAGTCAGATATCCATGGTTCAGTTAACACTGCGCAAAACTTATTCCGAACGACAGTTACAGACTATTTCTTGTGTAGTTGCATTCGATTTTTTCCATTCTACTTCACTAAACATCTCCATATGAGATCCAATTACTTGTAGGGAAATGCAAGAGACCTCAGTTATGATGATGCACTAGGTCCACAGCTAGGACTTTGTGTATGTTCTTGAAATGCGTTTGTTGAGTGCTTATTAAGAAAGATTCTATAAGAGTTTCTGAATGAACTCCTTAAGAAAAGTTCTCCAAAAGTTCCCTATGAAAGAATCCTTTGAAGCATCTGGTTGTCACAAACGTTTTGACTACTTGTGGAGCCAAAACGGACTCCGTATGAGTCAGATATACATGTTTCAGTTAACATTGCGCAAAACTGATTCCGAGCGACAGTTACAGACTAGTTCTTGTGTAGTTGCATTCGATTTTTTCCATTAGACTTCACTAAACATCTCCATATGAGATCCAATTACATGTAGGGAAATGCAAGAGACCTCTGTTATGATGCTGCACTAGGTCCATAGCTGGGAGTTTGTGTATGTTATCGAAATGCGTTTGTTGAGTGCTCATTAAGAAAGTTTCTATACAAGTTTCTGAACGAACTCCTTAAGAAAAGTTCTCCAAAAGTTCACTATGAAACAATCCTTTGAAGCATCAGGTCATCACAAACGTTTTGCCTACTTGTGGAGCCAAAACGGACTCCGTATGAGTCAGATATCCATGTTTAAGTTAGCACTGCGCGTAAAACTGATTCTGAACGACAGTTACACACTAGTTCTTGTGTAGTTGCATTCGATTTTTTCCATTCTACTTCACTAAACATCTCCATATGAGATCCAATTACTTGTAGGGAAATGCAAGAGACCTCAGTTATGATGATGCACTAGGTCCATAGCTGGGACTTTGTGGATGTTCTTGAAATGCATTTGTCGAGTGCTCGTTAAGAAAGATTCTATACAAGTTTCTGAACGAACTCCTTAAGAACTGTTTCCAAAAGTTCTCTGTGGAAGAATCCTTTGAAGCATCTGGTCATCACAAACGTTTTGACTACTTGTAGAGCCAAAACGGACTCCGTATGAGTCAGATATCCATGTTTCAGTTAACACTGCGCAAAACTGATTCCGAACGACAGTTACAGACTAGTTCTTGTGTAGTTGCATTCAATTTTTTCCATTATACTTCACTAAACATCCCCATATGAGATCCACTTACATGTAGGGAAATGCAAGAGACCTCAGTTATGATGATGCACCAGGTCCACAGCTGGGACTTTGTGTATGTTATCGAAATGCGTTTGTTGAGTGCTCATTAAGAAAAGTTTCTATACAAGTTTCTGAACGAACTCCTTAAGAAAAGTTCTCCAAAAGTTCCCTATGAAGCAATCCTTTGAAGCATCTGGTCGTCACAAACGTTTTGACTACTTGTGGAGCCAAAACGGACTCCGTATGAGTCAGATATCCATGTTTCAGTTAACACTGCGCACAAAACTGATTCCGAACGACAGTTACAGACTAGTTCTTGTGTCGTTGCATTCGATTTTTCCATTTTACTTCACTAAACATCTCCATATGAGATCCAATTACTTGTAGGGGAATGCAAGAGACCTCAGTTATGATGATGCACTAGGTCCCTAGCTGGGACATTTTGTATGTTCTTGAAACGCGTTTGCCGAGTGCTCATTAAGAAAGATGCTATACAAGTTTCTGAACGAACTCCTTAAGAACAGTTTCCAAAAGTTCCCTCTGTAAGAATCCTTTGAATCATCTAGTCGTCACAAACGTTTTTACTACTTGTGGAGCCAAAACGGACTCGTATGAGTCACATATCCATGTTTCAGTTAACACTGTGCAAAACTAATTCCGAACGACAGTTATAGACTAGTCCTGGTGTAGTTGCATTTGATTTTTTCCATTGTACTTCACTAAACATCTCCATATGAGATCCAATTACTTGTAGGGAAATGCAAGAGACCTCAGTTTTGATGATGCACTAGGTCCATAGCTGGGACTTTGTGTATGTTCTCGAAATGCGTTTGTCGAGTGCTCATTAAGAAAGTTTCTATACTAGTTTCTGAACGAACTCCTTAAGAAAAGTTTTCCAAAATTTCCCTATGAAAGAATCCTTTGAAGCATCTGGTCGTCACAAACATTTTGACTACTTGTGGAGCCAAAACGGACTCCGTATGAGCCAGATATCCATGTTCCAGTTAACACTGCACAAAACTGATTCCGAACGACAGTTACAGACTATTTCTTGTGTAGTTGCATTCAATTTTTTCCATTCTACTTCACTAAACATCTCCATATGAGATCCAATTACTTGTAGGGAAATGCAAGAGACCTCAGTTATGATGATGCACTAGGTCCATAGCTGGGACTTTGTGTATGTTCTCGAAATGCGTTTGTCGATAAGAAAGTTTCTGTACAAGTTTCTGAACGAACTCCTTAAGAAAAGTTCTCCAAAGTTCCCTATGAAAGAATACTTTGAAGCATCTGGTCATCACAAACGTTTTTACTACTTGTGGAGCCAAAACGGACTCCATATGAGTCAGATATCCATGTTATAGTTAACACTGCGCAAAACTGATTCCGAACGACAGTTACAGACTAGTTCTTGTGTAGTTGCATTCGATTTTTTCCATTCTACTTCACTATAAATCTCCATATGAGATCCAATTACTTGTAGGGAAATGCAAGAGACCTCAGTTATGATGCTGCACTAGGTCCATAGCTGGGACTTTGTGTATGTTCTCCAAATGCGTTTGTCGAGTGCTCATTAAGAAAGTTTCTATACAAGTTTCTGAACGAACTCCTTAAGAAAAGTTCTCCAAAAGTTCCCTATGAAAGAATCCTTTGAAGCATCTGGTTGTCACAAACGTTTTGACTACTTGTGGAGCCAAAACGGACTCCGTATGAGTCAGATATCCATGTTTCAATTAACATTGCGCAAACCTGATTCCGAACGACAGGTACAGACTAGTTCTTGTGTAGTTGCATTCGATTTTTTCCATTATACTTCACTAAACATCTCCATATGAGATCCAATTACATGTAGGGAAATGCAAGAGACCTCAGTTATGATGCTGCACTAGGTCCATAGCTGGGACTTTGTGTATGTTATCGAAATGCGTTTGTTGAGTGCTCGTTAAGAAAGTTTCTATACAAGTTTCTGAACGAAATCCTTAAGAAAAGTTCTCCAAAAGTTCCCTATGAAAGAATCCTTTGAAGCATCTGGTTGTCACAAACGTTTTGACTACTTGTGGAGCCAAAACGGACTCCGTATAAGTCAGATATACATGTTTCAGTTAACATTGAGCAAAACTGATTCCGAGCGACAGTTACAGACTAGTTCTTGTGTAGTTGCATTCGATTTTTTCCATTATACTTCACTAAACATCTCCATGTGAGATCCAATTACATGTAGGGAAATGCAAGAGACCTCAGTTATGATGCTGCACTAGGTCCATAGCTGGGACTTTGTGTATGTTATCGAAATGCGTTTGTTGAGTGCTCCTTAAGAAAGTTTCTATACAAGTTTCTGAACGAACTCCTTAAGAAAAGTTCTCCAAAGTTCCCTATGAAGCAATCCTTTCAAGCATCTGGTCGTCACAAACGTTTTGACTACTTGTGGAGCCAAAATGGACTCCATATGAGTCAGATATCCATGTTTCAGTTAACACTGCGCAAAACTGGTTCCAAACGACAGTTACAGACTTGTTCTTGTGTAGTTCCATTCGATTTTTTCAATTCTACTTCACTAAACATCTCCATATGAGATCCGATTACTTGTAGGGAAATGCAAGAGACCTCAGTTATGATGATGCACTAGGTCCATAGCTGGGACTTTGTGTATGTTATCGAAATGCGTTTGTTGAGTGCTCATTAAGAAAGTTTCTATACAAGTTTCTGAACGAACTCCTTAATAAAAGTTCTCCAAAAGTTCCCTATGAAAGAATTCTTTGAAGCATCTAGTCGTTACAAACGTTTTGACTACTTGTGGAGCCAAAACGGACTCCGTATGAGTCAGATATCCATGCTTCAGTTAACACTGCGCAAAACTGATGCCGAACGACAGTTACAGACTAGTTCTTGTGTAGTTGCATTTGATTTTTTCCATTCTACTTCACTAAACATCTCCATATGAGATCCAATTACTTGTAGGGAAATGCAAGAGACCTCAGTTATGATGATGCACTAGGTCCATAGCTGGGACTTTGTGTATGTTATCGAAATGCGTTTGTCGAGTGCTCATTAAGAAAGTTTCTATACAAGTTTCTGAACGAACTCCTTAAGAAAAGTTCTCCAAAAGTTCCCTATGAAACAATCCTTTGAAGCATCTGGTCGTCACAAACGTTTTGACTACTTGTGGAGCCAAAACGGACTCCGTATGAGTCAGATATCCATGTTTCAGTTAGCACCGCGCAAAACTGATTCCGAACGACAGTTACAGACTATTTCTTGTGTAGTTGCATTCGACTTTTTCCATTGTACTTCACTAAACATCTCCATATGAGATCCAATTACTTGTAGGGAAATGCAAGAGACCTTAGTTACGATGATGCAGTGGTCCATAGCTGGGACTTTGTGTATGTTCTCGAAATGCGTTTGTCCATTGCTCATTAAGAAAGTTTCTATACAAGTTTCTGAACGAACTCCTTAAGAAAAGTTCTCCAAAAGTTCCCTATGAAGCAATCCTTTGAAGCATCTGGTCGTCACAAACGTTTCAACTACTTGCGGAGCCAAAACGGACTCCGTATGAGTCAGATATCCATGTTTCGGTTAACACTGCGCACAAAACTGATTCCGAACGACAGTTACAGACTAGTTCTTGTGTCGTTGCATTCGATTTTTCCATTTTACTTCACTAAACATCTCCATATGAGATCCAATTACTTGTAGTGGAATGCAAGAGACCTCAGTTATGATGATGCACTAGGTCCATAGCTTTGACTTTGTGTATGTTCTTGAAATGCGTTTGTCGAGTGCTCATTAAGAAAGATGCTATACAAGTTTCTGAACGAACTCCTTAAGAACAGTTTCCAAAAGTTCCCTCTGTAAGAATCCTTTGAATCATCTGGTCGTCACAAACGTTTTGACTACTGGTGGAGCCAAAACAGACTACGTATGAGTCACATATCCATGTTTCAGTTAACACTGTGCAAAACTAATTCCGAACGACAGTTACAGACTAGTTCTTGTGTAGTTGCATTTGATTTTTTCCATTGTACTTCACTAAACATCTCCATATGAGATCCAATTACTTGTAGGGAAATGCAAGAGACCTCAGTTTTGATGATGCACTAGGTCCATAGCTGGGACTTTGTGTATGTTCTCGAAATGCAATTGTCGAGTGCTCATTAAGAAAGTTTCTATACTAGTTTCTGAACGAACTCCTTAAGAAAAGTTTTCCAAATTTTCCCTATGAAAGAATCCTTTGAAGCATCTAGTCGTCACAAACATTTTGACTACTTGTGGAGCCAAAACGGACTCCGTATGAGTTAGATATCCATGTTCCAGTTAACACTGCACAAAACTGATTCCGAACGACAGTTACAGACTATTTCTTGTGTAGTTGCATTCGATTTTTTCCATTCTACTTCACTAAACATCTCCACATGAGATCCAGTTACTTGTAGGGAAATGCAAGAGACCTTAGTTATGATGATGCACTAGGTCCATAGCTAGGACTTTGTGTATGTTCTTGAAATGTGTTTGTCGAGTGCTCATTAAGAAAGTTTCTATACAAGTTTCTGAACGAACTCCTTAAGAAAATTTCTCCAAAATTTCCCTATCAAAGAATCCTTTGAAGCATCTGGTCGTCACAAACGTTTTGACTACTTGTGGAGCCAAAACGGACTCCGTATGAGTCAGATATCCATGTTTCAGTTAACACCGCGCAAAACTGATTCCGAACGACAGTTACAGACTAGTTCTTGTGTAGTTGCATTCGATTTTTTCCATTGTACTTCACTAAACATCTCCATATGAGATCCAATTACTTGTAGGGAAATGCAAGAGTCCTCAGTTATGATGATGCACTAGCTCCATAGCTGGGACTTTGTGTATGTTCTCGAAATGCGTTTGTCGAGTGCTCATTAAGAAAGTTTCTATACAAGTTTCTGAACGAACTCCTTAAGAAAAGTTCTCCAAAAGTTCCCTATGAAAGAATCCTTTGAAGCATATGGTCGTCACAAACGTTTTGACTACTTGTGGAGCCAAAACGGACTCCGTATGAGTCAGATATCCATGTTTCAGTTAACACTGTGCAAAACTGATTCCGAACGACAGTTACAGACTAGTTCTTGTGTAGTTGCATTCGATTATTTCCATTCTACTTCACTAAACATCTCCATATGAGATCCAATTACTTGTAGGGAAATGCAAGAGAGCTTAGTTATGATGATGCACTAGGTCCATAGCTGGGACTTTGTGTATGTCCTCGAAATGCGTTTGTCCAGTGCTCATTAAGAAAGTTTCTATACAAGTTTCTGAACGAACTCCTTATGAAAAGTTCCCCAAAAGTTCCCTATAAAGAATCCTTTGAAGCATCTGGTCGTCACAAACGTTTGCCTACTTGTGGAGCCAAAACGGACTCCGTATGAGTCAGATATCCATGTTTCAGTTAACACTGCGCAAAACTTATTCCGAACGACAGTTACAAACTGGTTCTTGTGTAGTTGCATTTGATTTTTTCCATTCTACTTCACTAAACATCTCCATATGAGATCCAATTACTTGTAGGGAAATGCAAGAGAGCTCAGTTATGATGATGCACTAGGTCCATAGCTGGGACTTTGTGTATGTTCTCGAAATGCGTTGGTCGAGTGCTCATTAAGAAAGTTTCTATACAAGTTTCTGAACGAACTCGTTGAGAAAAGTTCTCCAAAAGTTCCCTATGAAAGAATCCTTTGAAGCATATGGTCTTCACAAACGTTTTGACTACTAGTGGAGCCAAAACGGACATCGATGAGTCAGATATCCATGTTTCAGTAAACACTGCGCAAAACTGATGCCGAACGACAGTTACAGACTAGTTCTTGTGTAGTTGCATTTGATTTTTTCCATTCTACTTCACTAAACATCTCCATATGAGATCCAATTACTTGTAGGGAAATGCAAGAGACCTCAGTTATGATGATGCACTAGGTCCATAGCTGGGACTTTGTGTATGTTATCGAAATGCGTTTGTTGAGTGCTCATTAAGAAAGTTTCTATACAAGTTTCTGAACGAACTCCTTAATAAAGTTACCCAAAAGTTCCCTATGAAACAATCCATTGAAACATCTAGTCGTCACAAACATTTTGACTACTTGTGGAGCCAAAACGGACTCCGTATGAGTCAGATATCCATGTTTCAGTTAACACTGTGCAAAACTGATTCCGAACGACAGTTACAGACTAGTTCTTGTGTAGTTGCATTCGATTATTTCCATTCTACTTCACTAAACCTCTCCATATGAGATCCAATTATTTGTAGGGAAATGCAAGAGAGCTTAGTTATGATGATGCACTAGGTCCATAGCTGGGACTTTGTGTATGTTCTCAAAATGCGTTTGTCCAGTGCTCATTAAGAAAGTTTCTATACAAGTTTCTGAACGAACTCCTTATGAAAAGTTCCCCAAAAGTTCCCTATGAAAGAATCCTTTGAAGCATCTGGTCATCACAAACGTTTGCCTACTTGTGGAGCCAAAACGGACTCCGTATGAGTCAGATATCCATGTTTCAGTTAACACTGCGCAAAACTTATTCCGAACGACAGTTACAGACTAGTTCTTGTGTAGTTGCATTTGATTTTTTCCATTCTACTTCACTAAACATCTCCATATGAGATCCAATTACCTGTAGGGAAATTCAAGAGAGCTCAGTTATGATGATGCACTAGGTCCATAGCTGGGACTTTGTGTGTGTTCTCGAAATGCGTTGGTCGAGTGCTCATTAAGAAACTTTCTATACAAGTTTCTGAACGAACTCGTTGAGAAAAGTTCTCCAAAAGTTCCCTATGAAAGAATCCTTTGAAGCATATGGTCTTCACAAACGTTTTGACTACTAGTGGAGCCAAAACGGACATCGATGAGTCAGATATCCATGTTTCAGTAAACACTGCGCAAAACTGATGCCGAACGACAGTTACAGACTAGTTCTTGTGTAGTTGCATTTGATTTTTTCCATTCTACTTCACTAAACATCTCCATATGAGATCCAATTACTTGTAGGGAAATGCAAGAGACCTCAGTTATGATGATGCACTAGGTCCATAGCTGGGACTTTGTGTATGTTATCGAAATGCGTTTGTTGAGTGCTCATTAAGAAAGTTTCTATACAAGTTTCTGAACGAACTCCTTAATAAAAGTTACCCAAAAGTTCCCTATGAAACAATCCATTGAAGCATCTAGTTGTCACAAACTTTTTGACTACTTGTGGAGCCAAAACGGACTCCGTATGTGTCAGATATCCATGTTCCAGTTAACACTGCGCAAAACTGATTCCGAACGACAGTTACAGACTAGTTCTTGTGTAGTTGCATTCGATTATTTCCATTCTACTTCACTAAACATCTCCATATGAGATCCAATTACTTGTAGGGAAATGCAAGAGACCTCAGTTATGATGATGCACTAGGTCCATAGCTGGGACTTTGTGTATGTTCTTGAAATGCGTTTGTCGAGTGCTCATTAAGAAAGATTCTATACAAGTTTCTGAACGAAGTCCTTAAGAACAGTTCCCCAAAATTTCCCTGTGAAAGAACCCTTTGAAGCATCTGGTTGTCACGAACGTTTTGAATACTTGTGGAGCCAAAACGGACTCCGTATGAGTCAGATATGCATGTTTCAGTTAACACTGTGCAAAACTGATTCCGAACGACAGTTATAGACTTGTTCTTGTGTAGTTGCATTCGATTTTTTCCATTGTACTTCACTATAAATCTCGATATGAGATCCAATTACTTGTAGGGAAATGCAAGAGACCTCAGTTATGATGATGCACTAGGTCCATAGCTGGGACTTTCTGTATGTTCTCAAAATGCGTTTGTCCTGTGCTCATTAAGAAAGTTTCTATACAAGTTTCTGAACGAACTCGTTAAAAAAAGTTCTCCAAAAGTTCCCTATGAAAGACTCCTTTGAAGCATCTGGTCGTCACAAACGTTTTGCCTACTTGTGGAGCCAAAACGGACTCCATATGAGTCAGATATCCATGTTACAGTTAACACTGCGCAAAACTGATTCCGAACGACAGTTACAGACTAGTTCTTGTGTAGTTGCATTCGATTATTTCCATTCTACTTCACTATAAATCTCCATATGAGATCCAATTACTTGTAGGGAAATGCAAGAGACCTCAGTTATGATGATGCACTAGGTCCATAGCTGGGACTTTGTGTATGTTATCGAAATGCGTTTGTTGAGTGCTCATTAAGAAAGTTTCTATACAAGTTTCTGAACGAACTCCTAAAGAAAAGTTCTCCAAAAGTTCCTTATGAAAGAATCCTTTGAAGCATCTGGTCATCACAAATGTTTTGACAACTTGTCGAGCCAAAACGGACTCCGTATGAGTCAGATATCCATGTTTCACTTAACACTGCGCAAATCTGATTCCGAACGACGGTTACACACTAGTTATTGTGTAGTTCCATTCAATTTTTTTTTCTATTCTTCTTCACTAAACATCTCCATATGAGATCTAATTACTTTTAGGGAAATGCAAGAGACCTCTGTTATGATGATGCACTATGTCCATAGCTGGGACTTTGTGTATGTTCTTGAAATGCGTTTGTCGAGTGCTCATTAGGAAAGTTTCTATAAAAGTTTCTGAACGAACTCCTTAAGAAATTTTCTCCAAAACTGCCCTATCAAAGAATTCTTTGAAGCATCTGGTCGTCACAAACGTTTTGACTACTTGTGGAGCCAAAACGGACTCCGTATGAGTCAGATATCCATGTGTCAGTTAACAACGCGCAAAATTGATTCCGAACGACAGTTACAGACTAGTTCTTGTGTAGTTGCCTTCAATTTTTACCATTGTACTTCACTAAACATCTTCATATGAGATCTAATTACTTGTAGGGAAATGCAAGAGTCCTCAGTTATGATGATGCACTAGCTCCATAGCTGGGACTTTATGTATGTTCTCGAAATGCGTTTGTCGAGTGCTTATTAAGAAAGTTTCTATACAAGTTTCTGAACGAACTCCTTAAGTTAAGTTCTCCAAAAGTTCCCTATGAAAGAATCCTTTGAAGCATCTGGTCGTCACAAACATTTTGACTACTTGTGGAGCCAAAACGGACTCCATATGAGTCAGATATCCATGTTTCAGTTAAGATTGCGCAAAACTTATTCCGAACGACAGTTACAGACTGGTTCTTGTGTAGTTGCATTTGATTTTTTCCATTCTACTTCACTAAACATCTCCATATGAGATCCAATTACTTGTAGGGAAATGCAAGAGACCTCAGTTATGATGATGCACTAGGTCCATAGCTGGGACTTTGTGTACGTTCTTGAAATGCGTTTGTCGAGTGCTCATTAAGAAAGTTTCTATACAAGTTTCTGAACGATCTCCTTAAGAAAAGTTTTCCAAAATTTCCCTATGAAAGAATCTTTTGAAGCATCTGGTCGTCACAAACATTTTGACTACTTGTGGAGCCAAAACGGACTCCGTATGAGTCAGATATCCATGTTTCAGATAACACTGCACAAAACTGATTCCGAACGACAGTTACAGACTTTTTCTTGTGTCGTTGCATTCGATTATTTCCATTCTACTTCACTAAACATCTCCATATGAGATCCAATTACTTGTAGGGAAATGCAAGAGACCTCAGTTATGATGATGCACTAGGTCCATAGCTGGGACTTTGTGTATGTTCTCGAAATGCGTTTGTCGAGTGGTCATTAAGAAATTTTTTTATACAAGTTTCTGAACGAACACGTTAAGAAAAGTTCTCCAAAAGTTCCCTATGAAAGAATACTTTGAAGCATCTGGTCGTCACAAACATTTTGACTACTTGTGGAGCCAAAACGGACTCCGTATGAGTCAGATATCCATGTTTCAGTTAACACTGCGCAAAACTGATGCCGAACGACAGTTACAGACTAGTTCTTGTGTAGTTGCATTCGATTTTCTCCATTCTACTTCACTGAGCATCTCCATATGAGATCCAATTACTTGTAGGGAAATGCAAGAGACCTCAGTTATGATGATGCACTAGCTCCATAGCTCGGACTTTGTGTATGTTCTCGAAATGCGTTTGTCGAGTGCTCATTAAGAAAGTTTCTATACAAGTTTCTGAACGAACTCCTTAAGTTAAGTTCTCCATAAGTTCCCTATGAAAGAATCCTTTGAAGCATATGGTCTTCACAAATGTTTTGACTACGAGTGGAGCCAAAACGGACTCCGTATGAGTCAGATATCCATGTTTCAGCTAACACTGCGCAAAACTGATGCCGAACGACAGTTACAGACTAGTTCTTGTGTAGTTGCATTTGATTTTTTCCATTCTACTTCACTAAACATCTCCATATGAGACCCAATTACTTGTATGGAAATAAAAGAGACCTCAGTTATGATGATGCACTAGGTCTATAGCTGGGACTTTGTGTATGTTCTCAAAATGCGTTGGTCGAGTGCTCATTAAGAAAGTTTCTATACAAGTTTCTGAACGAACTCCTTAAGAAAAGTTCTCCAAAAGTTCCCTATGAAACAATCCTTTGAAGCATCTAGTCGTCCCAAACGTTTTGACTACTTGTGGAGCCAAAACGGAGTCCGTATGAGTCAGATATACATGTTTCAGTTAACACTGCGCGCAAAACTGATTCCGAACGAGAGTTACAGACTAGTTCTTGTGTAGTTGCATTCAATTTTTTCCATTATACTTCACTAAACATCTCCATATGAGATCCAATTACTTGTAGGGAAATGCAAGAGACCTCAGTTATGATGATGCACTAGGTCCATAGCTGGGACTTTGTGTATGTTCTCGAAATGCGTTTGTTGAGTGCTCATTAAGAAAGTTTCTATACAAGTTTCTGAACGAACTCCTTAAGAAAAGTTTCCAAAAGTTCCCTGTGAAAGAGTCCTTTGAAGCATCTGGTCGTCACAAGCGTTTTGACTACTTGTGGAGCCAAAACGGACTCCGTATGAGTCAGATATCGATGTTTCAGTTAACACTGCGCAAAACTGATTCCGGACGACAGTTACAGACTAGTTCTTGTGTAGTTGCATTTGATTTTTTCCATTCTACTTCAATAAACATCTCCATATGAGATCCCATTACTTGTAGGGAAATGCAAGAGACCTCAGTTATGATGATGCACTAGGTCCATAGCTGGGACTTTGTGTATGTTCTCGAAATGCGTTTGTCGAGTGCTCATTAAGAAAGTTTCTATACAAGTTTCTGAACGAACTCCTTAAGAAAAGTTCTCCAAAAGTTCCCTATGAAAGAAACTTTGAAGCATCTGGTCGTCACAAATGTTTTGACTACTTGTGGAGCCAAAACGGACTCCGTATGAGTCAGATATACATGTTTCAGTTAACATTGCGCAAAACTGATTCCAAACGACAGTTACTAACTAGTTCTTGTGTAGTTGCATTCGATTTTTCCATTATACTTCACTAAACATCTCCATATGAGATCCAATTACTTGTAGGGAAATGCAAGAGACCTCAGTTATGATGATGCACTAGGTCCATAGCTGGGACTTTGTGTATGTTCTCAAAATCCGTTTGTCGAGTGCTCATTAAGAAAGTTTCTATACAAGTTTCTGAACAAACTCCTTAAGAAAAGTTCTCCAAAAGTTCCCTATGAAAAATCCTTTGAATCATCTGGTCGTCATAAATGATTTGACTACTTGTGGAGCCAAAAAGGACTCCGTATGAGCCAGATATCCATGTTTCAGTTAACACTGCGCAAAACTGATTCCGGACGACAGTTACAGACTAGTTCTTGTGTAGTTGCATTCGATTTTTTCCATTCTACTTCACTAAACATGTCCATATGAGATCCAATTACTTGCAGGGAAATGCAAGAGACCTCAGTTATGATGATGCACTAGGTCCATAGCTGGGACTTTGTGTATGTTATCGAAATCCGTTTGTCGAGTGCTCATTAGGAAAGTTTCTATACAAGTTTCTGAACGAACTCCTTAAGAAAAGTTGTCCAAAAGTTCCCTATGAAAGAATCCTTTGAAGCATTTGGTCGTCACAAACGTTTTGACTACTTGTGGAGCCAAAACGGACTCCGTATGAGTCAGAGATCCATGTTTCAGTTAACACTGCGCAATACTGATTCTGAACGACAGTCACAGACTAGTTCTTGTGTAGTTGCATTCGATTTCTACCATTCTACTTAACTAAACATCTCCATATGAGATCCACTTGTAGGGAAATGCAAGAGACCTTAGTTATGATGATGCACTAGGTCCATAGCTGGGACTTTGTGTATGTTCTCGAAATGCGTTTGTCGAGTGCTCATTAAGAAATTTCTTTACAAGTTTCTAAACGAACTCCTTAAGAAAAGTTTCCAAAAGTTCCCTGTGAAAGAATCCTTTGAAGCATTTGGTCGTCACAAACGTTTTGACTACTTGTCGAGCCAAAACGGACTCCGTATGAGTCAGATATCCATGTTTCAGTTAACACTGCGCAAAACTGATTCCGAACGAGAGTTACAGACTATTTCTTCTGTAGTTGCATTCGATTTTTTCCATTCTACTTCACTAAACATCTCCATATGAGATCCAATTACTTGTAAGGAATTGCAAGATACCTCAGTTATGATGATGCACTAGGTCCATAGCTAGGACTTTGTGTATGTTCTCGAAATGCGTTTGTTGAGTGCTCATTAAGAAAGTTTCTATACAAGTTTCTGAACGAACTCCTTAAGAAAAGTTCTCCAAAAGTTCCCTATGAAAGAATCCTTTGAAGCATCTGGTCATCACAAACGTTTTGACTACTTGTGGAGCCAAAACGGACTCCGTATGAGTCAGATATTGTAGCGACCAGACCTCAAATGGTCTGTGCTGCTGTGCACCAGTGTCATCCCTGGATCAGTAATGCTGACACGCACAGTACAAATGGAGGATTTATAACAGAGTAGCAATCACACACTTATTACATCGAATATCTCCGAAGAGATTAAGTATGATAAACATGGCTTAAGGCCATCTAATAACGATAACAGCGGAAGACTTGGAAGATAAGTGAGTCCATCAACTCCAGCGGCATCACTGAGTATAAGACCACGACCTAAGGCACCTTACTCGTCGTCTGAAAAGTCTGCAACATGAAATGTTGCAGCCCGAGAACGGGTCAACACATAGAATATGCTGGCAAAGTAACACATAAAGAGTAATGAACAACAATAATGCTATACTACATGCATATATGGCTGGTGGAAAGCTCTATGGTTAAAGTTTTGCGAAAAGCCAATTTTTCCCTACTACAAAGGAATAAATTTTATTTAACTATCATGGTGGTTGTTAAACATTGAGAAGGTACCTCCAACTCAATCCCAATTAAGTGTCATCATTAACCCAACAAAATTAATTAAAAGTAACATGGTGATGAGATTCAAATGATAATCCAGGTACTAGATACTCAAGTTGTCCATAACCGGGGACACGGCTAACCATGATTAGTTTGTACATTCTGCAGAGGTTTGCGCACTTTTCCCCACAAGACTCGATCGCCTCCGCTTGATTCTCGCACTGCATGATGTTTGAGAAACGGATGACCGAGACACAGTCTTTCAGGAACAATCACTCTTTACTCCGGGTGGACCGGTACACCTACTTTCCCCTACATCTGCTAGCCCACCTCTTCAAGAGATCATGTAACCTACTCAACTATGCTAGAGCCCATAATAGCTTGTGGCTGCACATGGAAGTTTCTAGCATGAATAATCTTATGATCCCTTTGAGCCTGGGTGGCGGACCTTATAAAATCAGACAACACTGGGTTCTCCAGGTGCCTCAATCCACCCAGATGTGAGTTTTAGTTGCCACCTTAAGTTGAACCATTAATAAACATCTCACATCTGTCATGAATATCTCTCAAACCCAATCCACGTCTACGAGCATAGCATGGCAATAATAAAAGCAACGTAGAAGTAACTCCCAAGGGTTTGATAAGAAAACAGGTAATAGGTACTACCTCAACTACATCCCAGCTCCCACAATTTAATCAGATCCTAATCATGCAATTGTTTGAGGAATAGATCTAATGCAATAAAACTGGGTATGGAAAGTATGATCAAAGTGTTACTTGCCTTGCTGATGATCCGCAAAACCTAGCGATTCGAAGTAACAAGCGGCACACTCCGGGTACTCTATCGCAAACAAACAAACATACAATCAGTACTCATCTAATGCACAGGTAAAACTCGAATGAAAGATCCAACCAGAAAGTTCAACTTAAGAACTCCGGTTTGCAAAAAGAATCAACTCGAAAGAAACAACGAAAGTCAAACGGCGAAAGAAAGAAGCTTCGTTTACTAATCTGGATCTAGGTCAAATTTTACTGTAGCAAAAACTTGTTTGAGTAGGTTAAACGGAAAGAGAATATCGAGACGAAACTCTAGGCGCTTGAATCGCCTGATTCCGATAAACGAGTGAAAAGTTAAACAGAAACGAAGATTCGTTCAGAGATCGAATCTCAGATAATCATAGAAAAAATCCGGCGAAAAAGAAAAACGGACGAACGGTTAAAGAACGGACGTTCGTTAACA
Source organism: Triticum aestivum (assembly GCF_018294505.1). Lineage (NCBI taxonomy): Eukaryota > Viridiplantae > Streptophyta > Magnoliopsida > Poales > Poaceae > Triticum > Triticum aestivum. The sequence goes on along the minus strand of NC_057811.1, from coordinate 162,649,941 downwards.
GAGAAAAAACCGACGAACGCGTTCGTTAAAACGAACGGTTCGGTAAACGCTCGCAAAATAATAAAACCGAAAAAAAACTGATCTAGGGTTTTTTTAAACGAAGGGTTTTTTTTTAAAACAAAACCGGCGATGAACGGGGCAGGCAGTACCTCGTCGAGGCGGGGTT
>NC_057811.1:162644919-162649456 GCF_018294505.1 Triticum aestivum | reverse complement strand
GTTGAGGGGTATATAAAGAGGGGGGGGAGCAAGCTTGGAGGAGGGGGCAAGCTCCGGCTGGGTCGGACTCCCGTGTCCACCTTGGACACGGCGGCGGCGCTCTCCCGTGCGGAGGAAGGAGAGGGCGACGGGGTGGGCCGGCGGCCTGGCGCTCGGCTGGGCTCGGCCCAGCGGGCGCGCGCTGTTTTTTTTAAATGTATCGCGGAAAATAATTCACAGAAAAATAAATAGAAGTCAGAAAAATATAAAATAAATTTTCCCCGTCTAGTTAGAAAATCTAGAATAGGGTGAACATTTTTTTTAACACAAAATAAATATTTTGAAAACATGCAATATTTTTAATGCAATAAAAATTGCAATAAAATCCAAATAAATTCCAATAAATGATTTTAACATTTTTCCTCCAGTATTTCAATTGTTTTGGAGAAGTCATATTTTCTCCTCTCGTTTATTTTTAAAATGAAATATTTTCCGGAGAAAAAAATAATTAAAACCAAAATCCTCGTCTTAATATTTGATGAAAATCAAATATGAAAATTCGAGAAAAATCCCCAACTCTCTCCGAGGGTCCTTGAGTTGCTTAGGATTTATCGAGGATTTGTCAAAATGCAATAAAACATGATATGCAATGATGATCTATGTATAACATACCAAATTGAAAATTTGGGATGTTACAAACCTACCCCCCTTAGATGAATCTCGCCCTCGAGATTCGGGTTGGCTAGAAAACAGGTGGGAGTGGTCCTTCCGTAGATCTTCCTCTCGCTCCCAGGTGGCTTCATCCTCCGTGTGGTGACTCCACTGAACTTTGCAAAACTTGATAACCTTGTTGCGGGTAACTCGGCTGGCATACTCAAGAATCTTAACTGGTTTCTCCTCATAGGTCAAATCACTTTCCAGCTGAATCGCTTCCAGTGGCACAGTATCTCTCAATGGTATCTCAGCCATCTCTGCGTGGCACTTCTTTAACTGGGAAACGTGAAATACATCATGAACTCCAGACAATCCTTCGGGCAATTCCAGCTTGTAAGCAACTTCTCCCATACGTTCCACAACTCTATATTGTCCGATAAAACGGGGCGCTAATCCCTTAACTCCAAAGCGCTTCACTCCTCGAAGTGGTGATACTCGAAGATAAACTCGGTCTCCGACTTCGTGAACTGTCTCCTTTCGTTTAGAATCAGCATAACTCTTCTGTCTGGACTGGGCTACCTTGAGCCTATCGCGAATCAACCTCACTTTCTGTTCAGACTCCTTAATCAAATCTGGTCCAAACAACTGACGGTCTCCAACTTCGTCCCATAACAACGGTGTTCTACACCTCCTTCCGTACAAGGCTTTGAAAGGGGCCATTTTCAAACTGGTCTGATAACTGTTGTTATAAGAAAACTCCGCATATGGCAGATTGTCTTCCCAACTGGATCCATAATCTAGTGCACATGCTCTCAACATGTCCTCCAAAATCTGGTTGACTCTCTCGGTCTGTCCATCTGTCTATGGGTGGAAAGCTGTACTAAATTCCAGCCTGGTTCCCAATGTTTCATGTAACTGCTTCCAAAACTTCGAGGTAAATTGGGTTCCTCTGTCTGATACAATGGTCCTCGGAACTCCATGCAAACATACGATCCTGGTCATGTATATCTTTGCCAACTTAGCACTGGTGTAAGTGGTCTTCACTGGAATGAAATGAGCCACTTTCGTCAAACGGTCGACTACAACCCATATTGAGTCATAGCCTGAACGAGTCCTGGGTAATCCGGTGATAAAATCCATGCCTATTTTATCCCACTTCCATTTGGGTATCGGCAATGGTTGTAGCAATCCTGCTGGCTTCTAATGCTCTGCCTTCACTCTCTGACATACATCACAAACTGCTACGTATTCCGCAATATCCTTCTTCATTCCGGTCCACCAGAAAATATTCTTCAAATCCAAATACATCTTCGTATTTCCTGGGTGAATCGAGTATGGTGAATCATGGGCTTCTTGCAAAATCAACTTCCTGATCTCCGGATCATTTGGTACATATACGCGGTCCTCAAACCACAAGGTATCGTGCTCATCCTCACGAAATCCCTTGGCTTTTCCTTTGCTCATCTTCTCCTTTATCTCTTCAATCTCTTTGTCTGTCTTCTGAGCTTCTCTGATCCTTTCCATCAAGGTAGACTGAATCTCCAATGTCGCTAAATAGCCTCTTGGGACTATCTCCAAACATAGCTCGCGAAGGTCCTCGGCTAACTCCTGGGGTATCTCTCCTGTCATGAGGGTGTTGACATGACTCTTGCGGCTCAACGCGTCTGCTACTACGTTAGCCTTTCCTGGGTGATAATGCAATCTCATATCATAGTCTTTAATGAGTTCCAACCATCTCCTCTGTCTGAGATTTAACTCCTTCTGCGTGAAAATATACTTCAAACTCTTGTGATCCGTATACACCTCACAATGGTTTCCGATGAGAAAATGTCTCCATGTCTTCAATGCATGCACCACGGCTGCTAATTCCAAATCATGCGTAGCATAATTCTTTTCATGAGGTTTAAGTTGTCGTGAAGCATATGACACAACTCTTCCTTCCTGCATAAGCACTGCTCCAAGTCCTCGACGAGAAGTGTCGCAATAAACTTCATAGTCTTTGCGTTGATCGGGCAGAATCAACACTGGTGATGTAACCAATCGTTTCTTCAACTCTTGGAAACTAGCTTCACATTCCTCAGTCCAATTGAATTTGGTGTCCTTCTTCAATAGCTCAGTCATGGGCTTAGCAATCCTTGAGAAATTCTCGATAAATCTCCGGTAGTATCCTGCAAGTCCAAGAAAACTCCGGATTTCTCCAACTGTCGTGGGTGATTCCCAACTTGTCACTGTGTCAACCTTGGCAGGGTCTACTGCTATTCCTTCTCCAGAAATAACATGTCCAAGGAATCCAACTTCCCTCAGCCAAAATTCACACTTGCTGAACTTGGCGTATAACTGATGTTCTCTGAGCTTCACAAGTACCAATCGCAAATGCTCCTCATGCTCTTCCTCGTTCTTGGAAAAGATTAAAATATCATCAATGAACACCACAACGAACTTATCCAAAAACTCCATAAACACTTTGTTCATCAGGTTCATGAAATAGGCAGGTGCGTTAGTCAGACCAAATGACATAACGGTATACTCATACAGTCCATATCTGGTGGTAAATGCCGTCTTAGGTATATCCTGCTCTCGAATCTTTAACTGATGGTATCCTGATCGTAGATCAATCTTGGAAAATACTTTAGCTCCTTGTAGGCGGTCAAACAAATCATTGATCATCGGCAGTGGGTACTTGTTTTTGATGGTCACTTCATTCAATCCTCGGTAATCAACAACCATCCTCAGCGATCCATCTTTCTTCTCCACTAGAAGTACTGGTGATCCCCAAGGTGACGAACTTGGGCGAATATAGCCTTTATCCAGTAACTCCTTGATCTGCTTCTTAATTTCCTCCAAATCCTTTGCTGGCATCCTGTACGGTCTCTTAGATATTGGCCCTGTGCCTGGCAAAAGTTCAATCAAAAACTCAATGTCTCTATCTGGTGGCATGCCTGGCAACTCTTCTGGAAATACATCCGGATAATCCTTCACCACTGGTACTTCCTCCTGTACAACTCCTGATAAGGAATTTACTTGAGTCCTCTTCGGCATATGCCGGATACATACTTGATCCTTTTTCCTTCCGGGGTGGTAAGCAAAATCGTCTTGCTGGCGCAATCGATGTTTCCTCCATACAACGATAGCCAATCCATTCCCAAAATTACATCCAAACCTTGCGATTCCAAAACAATGAGGTCTGAGGGGAAAACATGCCTACCAATGGCCAATGGTATCTGAAAACATCCTTGGGTTGCCATATACTCTGCTCCTGGCGAGGTTACTAACATAGGGGTTTTGAGAACTTGGGCGGACATCTTAAACTTATTCACGAATCCCCTTGATATGTGTGAATGCGATGCACCAGTATCGAAAAGAACGGTTGCAGTAAATGACTTAACCAAAAACTTACCTGTTACTGCATCAGGCTGAGCTTCAACCTCCTCCACGCTCACGTGGTTCACATGTCCTTTGTTGAACGGGTTCGGCTTCTTCCCAGAGCTTCCATTGCCATTTCCATTTTGGGCTTCAGGACAATCAGTTGCATAATGTCCCGTCTTCTGGCACTTGAAACAAGTAATGTGATTTAGATCCCTCTTGGTTGGGGTAGATGGGTTGGTGCGGTTCTGTCCGTTTCCTCCTCCATTCCCATTACCATTCTTGGAGCCATTATGGTTGTGCGAACTACCTCCTCCATGGGTATGCTGAAACTGTCCTCCCGGTTTCGGGGCAAATCGCGGCTTCTGCTGAGCTCCAGAATTGTACTTCCCTTGTCCATACTTCCTCTTACGATTTTCAATCTGCTGTTGCTTCCCTTCAATCATGAGAGCTCTATCTACCAGCTCCTGGTAGTTGTTGAAGGTTGCTACCATCAACTGCATACTCAGTTCATCATTCAGCCCTTCCAAAAATTTCTCCT
>NC_057811.1:162634905-162644418 GCF_018294505.1 Triticum aestivum | reverse complement strand
GGGTATATAAAGAGGGGGGAGCAAGCTTGGAGGAGGGGGCAAGCTCCGGCGGGGTCGGACTCCCGTGTCCACCATGGACACGGCGGCGGCGCTCTCCCGTGCGGAGGAAGGAGAGGGCGACGGGGTGGGCCGGCGGCCTGGCGCTCGGCTGGGCTCGGCCCAGCGGGCGCGCGCTGTTTTTTTTTAAATGTATCGCGGAAAATAATTCACAGAAAAATAAATAAAAGTCAGAAAAATATAAAATTAATTTTCCCCGTCTAGTTAGAAAATCTTGAATAGGGTGAACATTTTTTAACACAAAATAAATATTTTGAAAACATGCAATATTTTTAATGCAATAAAAATTGCAATAAAATCCAAATAAATTCCAATAAATGATTTTAACATTTTTCCTCCAGTATTTCAATTGTTTTGGAGAAGTCATATTTTCTCCTCTCATTTATTTTTAAAATGAAATACTTTCCAGAGAAAAAAATAATTAAAACCAAAATCCTCGTCTTAATATTTGATGAAAATCAAATATGAAAATTCGAGAAAAATCCCCAACTCTCTCCGAGGGTCCTTGAGTTGCTTAGGATTTATCGAGGATTTGTCAAAATGCAATAAAACATGATATGCAATGATGATCTATGTATAACATACCAAATTGAAAATTTGGGATGTTACAGATATCGATGTTTCAGTTAACACTGCGCAAAATTGATTCCGGACGACAGTTACAGACTAGTTCTTGTGTAGTTGCATTCAATTTTTTACATTCTACTTCAATAAACATCTCCATATGAGATCCAATTACTTGTAGGGAAATGCAAGAGACCTCAGTTATGATGATGCACTAGGTCCATAGCTGGGACTTTGTGTATGTTCTCGAAATGCGTTTGTCGAGTGCTCATTAAGAAAGTTTCTATACAAGTTTCTGAACGAACTCCTTAAGAAAAGTTCTCCAAAAGTTCCCTATGAAAGAACCTTTAAAGCATCTGGTCGTCACAAACGTTTTGACTACTTGTGGAGCCAAAACGGACTCCGTATGAGTCAGATATACATGTTTCAGTTAACATTGCGCAAAACTGATTCCAAACGACAGTTACTGACTAGTTCTTGTGTAGTTGCATTCGATTTTTTCCATTATACTTCACTAAACATCTCCATATGAGATCCAATTACTTGTAGGGAAATGCAAGAAACCTCAGTTATGATGATGCACTAGGTCCATAGCTGGGACTTTGTGTATGTTCTCAAAATCCGTTTGTCGAGTGCTCATTAAGAAAGTTTCTATACAAGTTTCTGAAGAAACTCCTTAAGAAAAGTTGTCCAAAAGTTCCCTATGAAAAATCCTTTGAAGCATCTCGTCTTCACAAACGTTTTGACAACTTGTGGAGCCAAAAAGGACTCCGTATGAGTCAGATATCCATGTTTCAGTTAACACTGCGCAAAACTGATTCCGAACGACAGTTACACACTAGTTCTTGTGTAGTTGCATTCGATTTTTTCCATTCTACTTCACGAAACATCTCCATATGAGATCCAATTACATGTAGGGAAATTAAAGAGACCTCAGTTATGATGATGCACTAGGTCCATAGCTGGGACTTTGTGTATGTTATCGAAATGCGTTTGTTGAGTGCTCATTAAGAAAGTTTCTATACAAGTTTCTGAACGAACTCCTTAAGAAAAGTTCTCCAAAAGTTCCCTATGAAAAATCCTTTGAAGCATCTGGTCGTCATAAATGTTTTGACTACTTGTGGAGCCAAAAAGGACTCCGTATGAGCCAGATATCCATGTTTCAGTTAACACTGCGCAAAACTGATTCCGGACGACAGTTACAGACTAGTTCTTGTGTAGTTGCATTCGATTTTTTCCATTATACTTCACTAAACATCTCCATATGAGATCCAATTACTTGCAGGGAAAGGCAAGAGACCTCAGTTATGATGATGCACTAGGTCCATAGCTGGGATTTTGTGTATGTTATCGAAATCCGTTTGTCGAGTGCTCATTAGGAAAGTTTCTATACAAGTTTTTGAACGAACTCCTTAAGAAAAGTTGTCCAAAAGTTCCCTATGAAATAATCCTTTGAAGCATCTGGTCGTCACAAACGTTTTGACTACTTGTGGAGCCAAAACGGACTCCGTATGAGTCTGATATCCATGTTTCAGTTAACACTGCGCAAAGCTGATTCTGAACGACAGTTACAGACTAGTTCTTGTGTAGTTGCATTCGATTTCTACCATTCTACTTAACTAAACATCTCCATATGAGATCCAATTACATGTAGGGAAATTAAAGAGACCTCAGTTATGATGATGCACTAGGTCCATAGCTGGGACTTTGTGTATGTTATCGAAATGCGTTTGTTGAGTGCTCATTAAGAAAGTTTCTATACAAGTTTCTGAACGAACTCCTTAAGAAAAGTTCTCCAAAAGTTCCCTATGAAAAATCCTTTGAGGCATCTGGTCGTCATAAATGTTTTGACTACTTGTGGAGCCAAAAAGGACTCCGTATGAGCCAGATATCCATGTTTCAGTTAACACTGCGCAAAACTGATTCCGGACGACAGTTACAGACTAGTTCTTGTGTAGTTGCATTCGATTTTTTCCATTATACTTCACTAAACATCTCCATATGAGATCCAATTACTTTCAGGGAAAGGCAAGAGACCTCAGTTATGATGATGCACTAGGTCCATAGCTGGGACTTTGTGTATGTTATCGAAATCCGTTTGTCGAGTGCTCATTAGGAAAGTTTCTATACAAGTTTTTGAACGAACTCCTTAAGAAAAGTTGTCCAAAAGTTCCCTATGAAATAATCCTTTGAAGCATCTGGTCGTCACAAACGTTTTGACTACTTGTGGAGCCAAAACGGACTCCGTATGAGTCTGATATCCATGTTTCAGTTAACACTGCGCAAAGCTGATTCTGAACGACAGTTACAGACTAGTTCTTGTGTAGTTGCATTCGATTTCTACCATTCTACTTAACTAAACATCTCCATATGACATCCACTTACTTGTAGGGAAATGCAAGAGTCCTTAGTTATGATGATGCACTAGGTCCATAGCTGGGACTTTGTGTATGTTCTCGAAATGCGTTTGTCGAGTGCTCATTAAGAAAGTTTCTATACAAGTTTCTGAACGAACTTCTGAAGAAAAGTTTTCCAAAAGTTCCTTGTGAAAGAATACTTTGAAGCATCTGGTCGTCACAAACGTTTTGACTACTTGTGGAGCCAAAACGGACTCCGTATGAGTCAGATATCCATGTTTCAGTTAACACTGCGCAAAACTGATTCCGAACAACAGTTACAGACTAGTTCTTGTGTAGTTGCATTCGATTTTTTCCATTCTACTTCACCAAACATCTCCATATGAGATCCAATTACTTGTAAGGAATTGCAAGAGACCTCAGCTATGATGATGCACTAGGTCCATAGCTGGGACTTTGTGTATGTTCTCGAAATGCGTTTGTTGAGTGCTCATTAAGAAAGTTTCTATACAAGTTTCTGAACGAAATACTTAAGAAAAGTTCTCCAAAAGTTCCCTATGAAAGAATCCTTTGAAGAATCTGGTCTTCACAAACGTTTTGACTACTTGTCAAGCCAAAACGGACTCCGTATGAGTCAGATATCGATGTTTCAGTTAACACTGCACAAAACTGATTCCGGACGACAGTTACAAACTAGTTCTTGTGTAGTTGCATTCGATTTTTTCCATTCTACTTCAATAAACATCTCCATATGAGATCCACTTACTTGTAGGGAAATGCAAGAGATCTCAGTTATGAGGATGCACTAGGTCCATAGCTGGGACTTTGTGTATGTTATCGAAATGTGTTTATTGAGTGCTCATTAAGAAAGTTTCTATACAAGTTTCTGAACGAACTCCTTAAGGAAAGTTCTCCAAAACTTCCCTATGAAGGAATCCTTTGAAGCATCTGGTCGTCACAAACGTTTTTACTACTTGTGGAGCCAAAACGGACTCCGTATGAGTTAGATATCGATGTTTCAGTTAACACTGCAGAAAACTGATGCCGAACGACAGTTACAGACTAGTTCTTGTCTAGTTACATTTGATTTTTTCCAGTCTACTTCACTAAACATCTCCATATGAGATCCAATTACTTGTAGGGAAATGCAAGAGACCTCAGTTATGATGATGCACTAGGTCCATAGCTGGGACTTTGTGTATGTTCTTGAAATGCGTTGGTCGAGTGCTCATTAAGAAAGTATCTATACAAGTTTCTGAACGAACTCTTCAAGAAAAGTTCTCCAATAGTTCCCTGTGAAAGAACCTTTGAAGCATCTGGTCATCACAAACATTTTGACTACTTGTGGAGCCAAAACGGACTCCGTATGAGTCAGATATACATGTTTCAGTTAACATTGCGCAAAACTGATTCCGAACGACAGTTACTGACTAGTTCTTGTGTAGTTGCATTCGATTTTTCCATTATACTTCACTAAACATCTCCATATGAGATCCAATTGCTTGTAGGGAAATGCAAGAGACCTCAGTTATGATGATGCACTAGGTCCATAGCTGGGACTTTGTGTATGTTCTCAAAATCCGTTTGTCGAGTGCTCATTAAGAAAGTTTCTATACAAATTTCTGAACAAACTCCTTAAGAAAAGTTCTCCAAAAGTTCCCTATGAAAAATCCTTTGAAGCATCTGGTCGTGATAAATGTTTTGACTACTTGTGGAGCCAAAAAGGACTCCGTATGAGCCAGATATCCATGTTTCAGTTAACACTGCGCAAAACTTATTCCGGACGACAGTTACAGACTAGTTCTTGTGTAGTTGCATTCGATTTTTTCCATTCTACTTCACTAAACATCTCCATATGAGATCCAATTACTTGCAGGGAAATGCAAGAGACCTCAGTTATGATGATGCACTAGGTCCATAGCTGGGACTTTGTGTATGTTATCGAAATCCGTTTGTCGAGTGCTCATTAGGAAAGTTTCTATACAAGTTTCTGAACGAACTCCTTAAGAAAAGTTGTCCAAAAGTTCCCTATGAAAGAATCCTTTGAAGCATCTGGTCGTCACAAACGTTTTGACTACTTGTGGAGCCAAAACGGACTCCGTATGAGTCAGATATCCATGTTTCAGTTAACACTGCGCAAAACTGATTCTGAACGACAGTTACAGACTAGTTCTTGTGCAGTTGCATTCGATTTCTACCATTCTACTTAACTAAACATCTCCTTATGAGATCCACTTACTTGTAGGGAAATGCAAGAGACCTTAGTTATGATGATGCACTAGGTCCATAGCTGGGACTTTGTGTATGTTCTGGAAATGCGTTTGTCGAGTGCTCATTAAGAAAGTTTCTATACAAGTTTCTAAACGAACTCCTTAAGAAAAGTTTCCAAAAGATCCCTGTGAAAGAATCCTTTGAAGCATCTGGTCGTCACAAACGTTTTCACTACTTGTCGAGCCAAAACGGACTCCGTATGAGTCAGATATCCATGTTTCAGTTAACACGGCGCAAAACTGATTCCGAACGACAGTTACAGACTATTTCTTCTGTAGTTGCATTCTACTTCACTAAATATCTCCATATGAGATCCAATTAATTTTAAGGAATTGCAAGAGACCTCAGTTATGATGATGCACTAGGTCCATAGTTGGGACTTTGTGAATGTTCTCGAAATGCGTTTGTTGAGTGCTCATTAAGAAAGTTTCTATACAAGTTTCGGAACGAACTCCTTAAGAAAAGTTCTCCAAAAGTTCCCTATGAAAGAATCATTTGAAGCATCTGGTCGTCACAAACATTTTGACTACTTGTCAAGCCAAAACGGACTCCGTATGAGTCAGATATCGATGTTTCGGTTAACACTGCGTAAAACTGATTCCGGACGACAGTTACAGACTAGTTCTTGTGTAGTTGCATTCGATTTTTTCCATTCTACTTCAATAAACATCTCCATATGAGATCCAATTACTTGTAGGGAAATGCAAGAGACCTCAGTTATGATGATGCACTAGGTCCATAGCTGGGACTTTGTGTATGTTCTCGAAATGCGTTTGTCGAGTGCTCATTAAGAAAGTTTCTATACAAGTTTCTGAACGAACTTCTTAAGAGAAGTTTTCCAAAAGTTCCTTGTGAAAGAATCCTTTGAAGCATCTGGTCGTCACAAACGTTTTGAGTACTTGTCGAGCCAAAACGGACTCCGTATGAGTCAGAAAATCATGTTTCAGTTAACACTGTGCAAAACTGATTCCGAACGACAGTTACAGACAAGTTCTTGTGTAGTTGCATTCGTTTTTTCCATTGTACTTCACTAAACATCTCCATATGAGATCCAATTACTTGTAGGGAAATGCAACAGACCTCAGTTATGATGATGCACTAGGTCCATAGCCGGGACTCTGTGTATGTTCTCGAAATGCGTTTGTCGAGTGCTCATTAAGAAAGTTTCTATACAAGTTTCTGAACGAAATCCTTAAGAAAATTTCCCCAAAAGTTCCCTATGAAGGAATCATTTGAAGCATCTGGTCATCACAAACGTTTTGACAACTTGTGGAGCCAAAACGGACTCCGTATGAGTCAGATATTCATGTTTCAGTTAACACTGCGCAAAACTGATTCCGAACGACAGTTACAGACTAGTTCTTGTGTAGTTGCATTCGATTTTTACCATTCTACTTCACTAAACATCTCCATATGAGATCCAACTACTTGTAGGTAAATGCAAGAGACCTTAGTTATGATGATGCACTAGGTCCATAGCTGGGACTTTGTGTCTGTTCTCGAAATGCGTTTGTGGAGTGCTCATTAAGAAAGATTCAATACAAGTTTTTTCACGAACTCCTTAAGAAAAGTTCTCCAAAAGTTCCCTGTGAAAGAATGCTTTGAATCATCTGGTCGTCACAAACGTTTTGACTACTTTTGGAGCCAAAAAGGACTCCGTATGAGTCAGATATCCATGTTTCAGTTAACACTGCGCAAAACTGATTCCGAACGACAGTTACAGACTATTTCTTGTGTAGTTGCATTCGATATTTTCCATTCTACTTCACTAAACATCTCCATATGAGATCCAATTACTTGTAGGGAAATGCAAGAGACCTCAGTTATGATGATGCACTAGGTCCATAGCTGGGACTTTGTGTATGTTCTCGAAATGCGTTTGTTGAGTGCTCATTAAGAAAGTTTCTATACAAGTTTCTGAACGAACTCCTTAAGAAAAGTTCTCCGAAAGTTTCCTATGAAAGAATCCTTTGAAGCATCTGGTCGTCACAAACGTTTTGACTACTTGTGGAGCCAAAACGGACTCCGTATGAGACAGATATCGATGTTTCAGTTAACACTGCGCAAAATTGATTGCGAACGACAGTTACAGACTAGTTCTTGTGTAGTTGCATTCGATTTTTTCCATTCTACTTCACTAAACATCTCCATATGAGATCCAATTACTTGTAGGGAAATGCAAGAGACCTCAGTTATGATGATGCACTAGGTCCATTGCAGGGACTCTGTGTATGTTCTCGAAATGCCTTTGTGTAGCGACCCGACCCGAATGGATCAAGTCTCTGTGCTTAAGTGTCATCCCTGGATCGGTATGCTGACACACACAGTACTCGAGGATTTATAACAGAGGTAAATCACATGTATAAAGTAACTTAAATACTATTACCTCAATCCAAAAAGCGGAAGTAACAAGGTTGTGGATTCCAATCAACACCAACGGCAAAGTTGAGTGTAGAAATCGTAACCCTAACGTATCACTTACTCGTCGTAAGATATCCTGCGACATGAAACGTTGCAGCCCGAAACTGGGTCAGCACATGGAATATGCTGGCAATGTAGCACATAGAGAGTAATGAACATAATAATGCTATACCACATGCATATATGGCTGGTGGAAAAGCTCTATGGTTATAATGTTTTTGCGAAAAGCCAATTTTCCCTACTACAAAGGAATAAATTTTATTTAACTATCATGGTGGTTGTGAAACATTGAGATGGTTGACAGCATCTGTATCCCACTTAAGTATCATCATTAACCCAACAAGATTAATTAAAGTAACATGATGAGATCAACGGGATAATCCAAGAACTAGATACTCAAGATGTCCATAACCGAGGACACGGCTAACCATGATTAGTTTATACACTCTGCAGAGGTTTGTGCACTTTGCCCACAACACTCGATCTCCTCCGTTAGATTTCTCGCACTACATGGTGTTTGAGAAACGGATGACCGAGACATAGTCTTTCAGAAGCGTTTGCACCTTACGATGTGATAGACCATACCACCTACATCCCCTACATCTGCTAGTCTACCACTGTAAGAGTTCACACAACTTAATCAACTATGCTAGAGCCCATAATAGCTTGCGGCTGCACACAAAAGTTTTTAGCATGAATAATCTTACGATCCCTTTGAACCTGGGTGGCGGTCCAAAAGAAAAACAGGCAATCCTGGAATATCCAGGTACCTCAATCCACCCAGATGTGAGTTTTAGTTGCCACCTTAAGTAAACCATTAATTAACAATCTCACATCTGTCGTGAATATCTCTCAAACCCAATCCATGTCTACAAGCATAGCATAGCAATATAAGCAACGTAGAAGTAACTCCCAAGGGTTTGATAATGAAACAGGTGATAGGTACTACCTCATCTACTTCCCAATTCCCACTGTTTAATTAGATCCTAACCATGCAATGTTTGAGGGTTGATCTAATGCAATAAAACTGGGTAGTAAAAGGGGTATGATCAAAGTGTTACTTGCCTGCAATGTTGATGAAGATGATTCGCACTCAAAAATCTTGATAGATCTACTCGTCACACTCCGTCAATCTATCGTAAGCAAGCAATAGTAACCACACATAAGCAATCACTCAAAAGATCAGAAAGAACGAAGAAGACAGTTCGGAAAACATCAAAACAAAGCAAATAACTCTTGCAACATAAAACAATTTCTAACAGTACCAAAATTATGTGAATTTGGCCTTATCAGAAAGTTTAGGTCAAGAGCTTCGAATTGCAAAAAGAATCAACTCAAACGGAGTTATAAAACTCAAGTTATGATCAAAAGAAGTTTGAATTCAAATCTGTTCTAAATCAAATTTTAAAACTTTCAAAAACATGTTTGAGTTGGATTACTGGATAGAGGAGATCATAATGAAGAAGTGGGCATTGGTTTCGTTGAATTCCGACTAACGAGCAAAAAGTTGTGATCGATTGAAAAACAGGGGCCAAACTATAAAGAAACTAATTACGGATAGGTCCCTGACTAAAACTAACAGAAAAAGAAAATCTAAAATAATGAACGTTCGTTTATAGGATCTAAACAGTGGACGTTCGCTGTTTAATAAAACCTCAAAAAACAGATCTAGCCTTATTTTTTTTAAACGAACTTGAAAGAAAAACCTGATTGGACCGGCGGTTTATACCGGTTCGGCGCCGGCGGGGAAATTCCGGCGAGGCGGGGCAGTGGCGACGGCGAGCTCCGGCGTGGCGCGGCGAATCGGGCGGGGCGTGGCGAGGTGGCTCCGGCGCGGCGGCTC
>NC_057811.1:162627551-162634480 GCF_018294505.1 Triticum aestivum | reverse complement strand
ATTTAAGGGGAGGAAGGTGCCAGGCGTGGAGGAGGGGCCAGGGGAGGCGTGCCCGACCGGGACTCGGCGGCGGCGGCGGAGTCGGCCACGCTCGGGACTTCGTCCCGAGCTCGGAGACGGGCGCGAGCGCGCTGGGCTGGGCTGGTTTGGCCCGGTTGGCTGGGCCGGCCCAGTTCGGCGGTTTCTCTTTTTTTTAAACAAAGGGAAAAGAAAAGAAAACGAAAATAAAATAAAATATTATATAGGCATATAATATATCAAAATTTTCAGAAAAATATTTTCTACAACATGAACTTTTTTGTAAGGTCAAATAAAATCCACACAAATTTAAATAAATCAAACAGTGCTATTGCCTTAATAAAATCCAATAAAAATCATTTTAAAAATACCAAAATGATTTCAAATTTATTTTTCTCCAATTTTTTGATGTAGGGAATCATGTTACCCTATTTTCTGTATATTTTTATTTTGGAGAAAAATAATTTGAATAAGACACAAATAGCTCCAATATTGAAAATAATTTCAATGGGACTTTGAATTTAATCCTTTGAAACTCCCAACTCATATTTCATATGTTTTGAAGAAGTCATTTTATCTTCTCTCGTGAAAATCATTGAGTTGCATAAAGTTTCAGAATTGGAAATATTCTCAAATGAAATTCAAATATTTTCAACACCCCTTGTCATTTAAATAAATGGAAGAAGTCATGTCATCTTCTCTCCAGGGTTTTGTGATGAAAAGTATTTGAATTCATGGAGATCATAAAAGCAAAAAGAAAGTTTGGGAAAGTCCTTTTATTCCCTCTCATTTAACTTTCAAAAGATTTCGAATTCACTCACTTTCAGTCAATCAATCACACAACAATCCAACAAACAATCAAATCTATCTATTTATTATAACAGTCCAAAATTTAGAATTTTGGGATGTTACAAACTACCACCCTTAAAATGAATCTCGTCCTCGAGATTCGGAGAGGCTAGCAAGAAATAGGTTAGGTTTGGGGTCTTCTCAAAATCCATTGATCATCACAGGGGGTCTGGGGTGCTACCACCCTTAGAAGCATGGTTACGGTTCCATCAAAACTCATATACTCCATCCTTATTCCTGACAGTGTCGGTCTTCTCAGATCTTCAGTATAATTCCTTCTCTGGGCTCTTCCGGTGGTGGCATAACCTTTACCTCAATTCTTCTGTATCCTTTCTTCTTGGTAAGGTCATTCCGAGACTGGGTCTTCATAGCTGACGGGTCTGGCGCCAATACTAAACAACTATCGATATCTCATGGTGGTCAACAATTTATGGTTTCTCCTGCAGGAAATGGGTCTGGGTTGATCCTCACCGTATAACCTACGATTGGCAAGAGCTGCCTTGTACAAGGGGAAAAATACTTACACCATTCTAAGGTTCAAACAAGGTTTTGCTCGTTGTCTCTCTACTATAGGCAAGTCACTCAGATTTACCATCCCATATAACAAAGCTAACAATAAGAGTAAGTCGGTATGGTGATGAATCCATCCCGCACCCAAATCATTACCTTGTATATGGTTTAGCGAATCTAGCATTCTAACACTCGGTCATCCTCGCAAGCATTGCAGAATTTCTCTTGTCGACGAACCAATTTCGGATAAATCCATGGATTCTGCAAGCCAAACAAACATGTATCGTTCCTTCCCAACCCTCAGGTTTTGCGTAACTCCTATAAGATCGTTTGTCGATAAAATTGTAACTTCTTCCAGGGTTTTTCCTTCAGCAAGAATGTGCTTGCTTCTTGGTAGGTCCTGGGGCCTGTGGGTTATGGCCCATCTCATCACTTGTAAACCTTGAACTCATCATCGGGCAACTGATCCTTAATCCAACATCCAACTTCCTGGTATTCTTAAATCCATCCAATTGTACTGTCTTCCTTCCTTCTATTGGCACCAAACTAGGACATGATTACTCAGACTCATCATGGAATTTCCATTGATACATATTTCCAACATCATACCTCCTTTATATCCAATAGTACTTCCTCTCTTCATCCTCGGGGGATATCCCACATATGGAGAAAAAAAACTTATACTTATGAAGTCCATACTCCACTTCGTGGAACATCATTATCCTTTCCAGGGTCAAGCGTCCTTACAGGGGAATATTGGCCATCTCTGCATGGCACTTCTTCAACTGGGAAACGTGAAACACATCATGAGCTCCTGACAGTCCTTCAGGTGACTCCAGCTTGTTGGCCACTTCTCCCATACGCTCCAAAACTCGGTATGGTCCTACAAATCTCGGGGCTAACTTTCCCTTAACTCCAAATAGTTTAACTCCTCGCAGAGGGGACACACGAAGACATGCTTTGTCTCCAATTTCATAGACTACCTCCTTTACATCCAATAATACTCCATACCCTCATATTCTTGGGGTATCCAACATATCGAGATAAAACTCATACTTATTTTGTTCGAAATCCACTTCGTGGAATATCATTACCTTTTCCAAGGGTCAAGTTTCCTCACAGGGTACTACCACCTTTAAAATGCTCAATCTTCCATAGACCATATTTCTCATATCCTCGAAAATGGTCAAAATCTTTCTTCATAGAGTAACAACTCATAAAATCCAAATCAATACCAATGATGCTAACTTTATTGATTCTCATTTATTACAATCTCCTGCATTCCAGTACATGCCTCAACCCGACACCTCACTAATAAAAGAAATGTCCACACTACTACTACTATATTTCTCGTTGCACTCAACTATTTATCACAAGTCTCCGTCTCCTTGGGGCATTCTCTGGCAAAGTGCCCTGCTTCATCACAACGGAAACATATTACTTCTGACATATCTCGGGGTTTCCTTATGATTATATAGCCTCCTGGGGTCCTCATCTTCCCTTTTGGGGAATCATTGTGGTAGTGTCCTGAATTTTTGCACCTGAAACATGTGATATGACTCAGGTCTCTCTTTGTAGAAATTGGGTTGTTCCTGGGATCCAATCTACTTCTCTTCCTGGACTTTTCCGTTCCAATCAGGGCTTCTATTTCCTGTGGGTCATACTCTACTTCCTCTGTCGGGAATTCTACTAAATCCCCATTCAGACAATTTTGGGAGATGTGTCCTTGTTCTCCACATGAATAGCATGACTTGGTGCAGGGTTTAATTGGTTCTTCTTTGGGTGTGTCCTCCACCTCTTCCTTCATCACAGATTCCTCTAAAATTCCCATGAGGGCTCTTTTCATTGCTTCTTTCTTCTGCTGGATGGTCCTTTGTACCATGGGGTAGATGTGACTCTGAGCAGGGTAGTGGGTAGTCCCTTCACACAAGAAACAAGTGATCTGCCTAGTTGGGCATTCTTCAGCTGGGTGACTTCCTTCACAATTAGGGCATTCATCCTTGTGTTCCTTATGGTTGTGTCCTATTTCTCCACAAGGCTTGTATGCACAAGGTTTCTTCATATCCTTTCCATAAGGCTCAAATTTCTGGGACACAAGACGAGATCTTTGTAGAGTCCACTTAAATTCTTTCCAAGTGGTTACTCCTTGCCATCCATTGATGGTTTGGTACAACCTCCACCAAGTAGCAGCACCTCTTTCAAAACATTGAAGAGCATGCCGGGTCATATCCTTTCCGACTATAGGGTTATTCTTCATGTGATCCTCCATGTTCTGAATCCATCGGTCCGTCTCCAATTGACTCATTGGTCCAGAAAATACAAGCTCATCTCCATTCATCCTCTATTGGGTCCATGGGTTTGGGGTGAGATAAGAGAGATAGAGAGAGATACACACAATACAAACAATAGTTTTGAAGAGATAGGTTTTTATCGTGGCTGTCAGAAAAACATCAAACAAATGACAGCTCACCAACGTCACATCTAACGTAAGTGTATAACAGGGGTTTGGTCTTCTAAAGGTCAATAAATCTTCAAAGTCGCCAAACTCTTTGATTCTTGTTCATGTCTCCGATGGCTTCTTCCGATCGTGCTTGTCCTTCTTAAGTTCTTTTGCCAGACCCTCTCTGTTGACGTGAAGTCTCTCGTGGCGTCCTTTAATAATTGCGTTCCAAACTTCTGGGTCTCAACATCCTTGGCATGAACCATGGTACTACTGTCCTTCAGTTCCTGATGAGTCTCCGTTATCTCGAGGTTTTTGCTTTCCCAGCTTGGCTAACTTCGGTTTCTGGGTTCTGAGTTCTTCACGAAACACTTCTTTGTCGAATACAGCTTCCTGCAGGTCCATCCTAAACTTCTTGATGTAATACTCCAGATGCTGGTGATACACCAGTCTAAAGTTAAAACTTCATCTTGCTGATAGGTGCTCCATCAGTCTTCTACCATCCAATCCTTCCATGCATATGCTTACTTAACTTGGCACGGTGACAATAGCATAAGCGGACGATAACATCATGGATAGCCGTGTTTATGCCCATGTTACTGCCATGAGCTTTCATTCCATAACTGATATCTCCTGTCTTTGGGTTTTCTTAACAAAAACTTTGAGTTTCTAACTCTCCATGTTTCGGTTATTCTCCGATACACCTTGATCTCGGGCATTGACGGCTTCCATAGTCTGCCAAGTTCCATAAGGGTAACCTTCCTAGGGCATACACATCTGGCAATTCTTCAGAGCCTTCAAATTCTCCCAGTCTTCGGAGTCTTCAACCGTTGTAGTTTCCATCATAATGCACGGTAAAATCCTCTTCATTCCGAATGGTCTTAGTTGTCCGATATCCTGTACTTCTTGAAGTGGTCTTATCCGTCGAATCTTTGAGTGGTCCAAAAGGAAAAAGGGTATGGTCTCACTTAAAGGGAATATTTGAATAGGCTCAGAAAAGGAGAGAGGTACAAGATCTTTTCGAAAAGGAAAGTTTTAGGGAAAATCCTTCCTATGGGCTTGCCAGTTTCTAGGGTCAGGTCCTACAGTCAACATGTGCTCTGATACCATCTTGTAGCGACCCGACCCGAATGGATCAAGTCTCTGTGCTTAAGTGTCATCCCTGGATCGGTATGCTGACACACACAGTACTCGAGGATTTATAACAGAGGTAAATCACATGTATAAAGTAACGTAAATACTATTACCTCAGTCCACAAAGCGGAAGTAACAAGGTTGTGGATTCCCATCAACACCAACGGCAAAGTTGAGTGTAGAAATCGTAACCCTAACGTATCACTTACTCGTCGTAAGATATCCTGCAACATGAAACGTTGCAGCCCGAAAACGGGTCAGCACATGGAATATGCTGGCAATGTAACACATAGAGAGTAATGAACATAATAATGCTATACCACATGCATATATGGCTGGTAGAAAAGCTCTATGGTTATAATGTTTTTGCGAAAAGCCAATTTTTCCCTACTGCAAAGGAATAAATTTTATTTAACTATCATGGTGGTTGTGAAACATTGAGATGGTTGACAGCATCTCAATCCCAATTAAGTATCATCATTAACCCAACAAGATTAATTAAAGTAACATGATGAGATCAACGGGATAATCCAAGAACTAGATACTCAAGATGTCCATAACCGGGGACACGGCTAACCATGATTAGTTTATACACTCTGCAGAGGTTTGTGCACTTTTCCCACAAGACTCGATCTCCTCCGTTAGATTTCTCGCACTACATGGTGTTTGAGAAACGGATGACCGAGACATAGTCTTTCAGAAGCGTTTGCACCTTATGATGTGATAGACCGTACCACCTACATCCCCTACATCTGCTAGTCTACCACTGTAAGAGTTCACACAACTTAATCAACTATGCTAGAGCCCATAATAGCTTGCGGCTGCACACGGAAGTTTCTAGCATGAATAATCTTATGATCCCTTTGAACCTGGGTGGCGGTCCGAAAGAAAAACAGGCAATCCTGGAATATCCAGGTACCTCAATCCACCCAGATGTGAGTTTTAGTTGCCACCTTAAGTAAACCATTAATTAACAATCTCACATCTGTCGTGAATATCTCTCAAACCCAATCCACGTCTACAAGCATAGCATAGCAATATAGGCAACGTAGAAGTAACTCCCAAGGGTTTGATAATGAAACAGGTGATAGGTACTACCTCATCTACTTCCCAATTCCCACAGTTTAATTAGATCCTAACCATGCAATGTTTGAGGGTTGATCTAATGCAATAAAACTGGGTAGTAAAACGGGTATGATCAAAGTGTTACTTGCCTGCAATGTTGATGAAGATGATTCGCACTCAAAACTCTTGATAGATCTACTCGTCACACTCCGTCAATCTATCGTAAGCAAGCAATAGTAACCACACATAAGCAATCACTCAAAAGATCAGAAAGAACGAAGAAGACAGTTCAGAAAACATCAAAACAAAGCAAAAAACTCTTGCAACATAAAACAATTTCTAACAGTACCAAAATTATGTGAATTTGGCCTTATCAGAAAGTTTAGGTTGAGGGCTTCGAATTGCAAAAAGAATCAACTCAAACGGAGTTATAAAACTCAAGTTATGATCAAAAGAAGTTTGAATTCAAATCTGTTCTAAATCAAATTTTAAAACTTTCAAAAACATGTTTGAGTTGGATTACTGGATAGAGGAGATCATAACGAAGAAGTGGGCGTTGGTTTCGTTGAATTCCGACTAACGAGCTAAAAGTTGTGATCGATTGAAAAACAGGGGCCAAACTATAAAGAAATTAATTAGGGATAGGTCCCTGACTAAAACTAACAGAAAAAGAAAATCTAAAATAATGAACGTTCGTTTATAGGATCTAAACAGTGGACGTTCGCTGTTTAATAAAACCTAAGAAAAACAGATCTAGCCTTAGTTTTTTTTTAACGAACTTGAAAGAAAAACCGGATTGGACCGGCGGTTTATACCGGTTCAGCAGTGGTTCGGCGCCGGCGTGGAAATTCCGGCGAGGCGGGGCAGTGGCGACGGCGAGCTCCGGCGTGGCGCGGCGAATCGGGCGGGGTGT
>NC_057811.1:162625493-162627094 GCF_018294505.1 Triticum aestivum | reverse complement strand
GCCGGCGCAGGCGAGCGGTGGTGGTGCAGCGGCGAGGCGGCGGTGCAGCTTCGGCGAGATGCAAAGTGCGGCGGCGGCTGCGGGCGGCGAGGAGTGAGAGGCGGGGCCCGAGGCAGCGCTATTTAAGGGGAGGAAGGTGCCATGCGTGGAGGAGGGGCAAGTGGAGGCGTGCCCGACCGGGACTCGGCGGCGGCGGCGGAGTCGGCCACGCTCGGGACTTCGTCCCGAGCTCGGAGACGGGCGCGAGCGCGCTGGGCTGGGCTGGCTTGGCCCGGTTGGCTGGGCCGGCCCAGTTCGGCGGTTTCTCTTTTTTTTAAACAGAGGGAAAAGAAAAAGAAAAGAAAAGAAAATATTATATAGGCATATAATATATCAAAATTTTCAGAAAAATATTTTCTACAACATGAACATTTTTGTAAGGTCAAATAAAATCCACACAAATTTAAATAAATCAAACAGTGCTACTGCCTTAATAAAATCCAAGAAAAATCATTTTAAAAATACCAAAATGATTTCAAATTTATTTTTCTCCAATTTTTTGATGTAGGGAATCATGTTACCCTATTTTCTGTATATTTTTATTTTGGAGAAAAATAATTTGAATAAGACTCAAATAACTCCAATATTGAAAATAATTTCAATGGGACTTTGAATTTAATCCTTTGAAACTCCCAACTCATATTTCATATGTTTTGAAGAAGTCATTTTATCTTCTCTCGTGAAAATCATTGAGTTGCATAAAGTTTCAGAATTGGAAATATTCTCAAATGAAATTCAAATATTTTCAACACCCCTTGTCATTTAAATAAATGGAAGAAGTCATGTCATCTTCTCTCCAGGGTTTTGTGATGAAAAGTATTTGAATTCATGGAGATCATAAAAGCAAAAAGAAAGTTTGGGAAAGTCCTTTTATTCCCTCTCATTAAACTTTCAAAAGATTTCAAATTCACTCACTTTCAGTCAATCAATCACACAACAATCCAACAAACAATCAAATCTATCTATTTATTATAACAGTCCAAAATTTAGAATTTTGGGATGTTACAGTTTGTCGAATGCTCATTAAGAAAGTTTCTATACAAGTTTCTGAACGAACTCCTTAAGAAAAGTTCCCCAAAAGTTCCCTATGAAAGAATCATTTGAAGCATCTGGTTGTCACAAACGTTTTGACTACTTGTGGAGCCAAAACGAACTTCGTATGAGTCAGATATTCATGTTTCAGTTAACACTGCGCAAAACTGATTCCGAACGACAGTTACAGACTAGTTCTTATGTAGTTGCATTCGATTTTTACCATTCTACTTCACTAAACATCTCCATATGAGATCCAATTACTTCTAGGGAAATGCAAGAGACCTTAGTTATGATGATGCACTAGGTCCATAGCACGGACTTTGTGTATGTTCTCGAAATGCGTTTGTCGAGTGCTCATTAAGAAAGATTCTATACAAGTTTCTAAACGAACTCCTTAAGAAAAGTTCTCCAAATGTTCCCTGTGAAAGAATCCTTTGAAGCATCTGGTCGTCACAAACGTTTTGACTACTTGTGGAGCCAAAAAGGACTCGGGACTGCGCAAAACTGATTCCGAACGACAGTTACAG
>NC_057811.1:162600795-162625249 GCF_018294505.1 Triticum aestivum | reverse complement strand
AATGCAAGAGACCTCAGTTATGATGATGCACTAGGTCCATAGTTGGGACCTTGTGTATGATCTCGAAATGCGTTTGTTGGGTGCTCATTAAGAAAGTTTCTATACAAGTTTCTGAACGAACTCCTTAAGAAAAGTTATCCAAAAGTTCCCTATGAAAGAATCCTTTGAAGCATCTGGTCGTCACAAACGTTTTGACTACTTGTGGAGCCAAAATGGACTCCGTATGAGTCAGATATCGATGTTTCAGTTAACACTGCGCAAAACTGATTCCGAACGACAGTTACAGACTAGTTTTTGTGTAGTTGCATTCGATTTTTTCCATTCTACTTCAATAAAAATCTCCATATGAGATCCAATTACTTGTAGGGAAATGCAAGAGACCTCAGTTATGATGATGCACTAGGTCCATAGCTGGGACTTTGTGTATGTTCTCGAAATGTGTTTGTCGAGTGCTCATTAAGAAAGTTTCTATACAAGTTTCTAAACGAACTTCTTAAGAAAAGTTCTCCAAAAGTTCCCTATGAAAGAATCCTTTGAAGCATATGGTCATCACAAACGTTTTGACTACTTGTGGAGCCAAAACGGACTCCGTATGAGTCAGATATCCATGTTTCAGTTAACACTCCGCAAAACTGATTCTGAACGACTGTTACAGACTAGTTCTTGTGTAGTTGCATTCGATTTTTTCCATTCTACTTCACTAAACATCTCCATATGAGATCCAATTACTTGTAGGGAAATGCAAGAGACCTCAGTTATGATGATGCACTAGGTCCATTGCTGGGACTTTGTGTATGTTCTCGAAATGCGTTTGACGAGTGCTCATTAGGAAAGTTTCTATACAAGTTTCTGAACGAACTCCTTAAGAACAGTTCTCCAAAATTTCCCTATGAAAGAATCCTTTGAAGCATCTGGTTGTCACAAATGTTTTGACTACTTGTGGAGCCAAAACGGACTCCGTATGAGTTAGATATCCATGTTTCAGTTAACACTGCGCAAAACTGATTCCGAACGACAGTTAAAGACTATTTCTTGTGTAGTTGCATTCAATTTTTTCCATTGTACTTCACTAAACATATCCATATGAGATCCAATTACTTGTCGGGAAATGCAAGAGACCTCAGTTATGAGGATGCACTAGGTCGATAGCTGGGACTTTGTGTATGTTCTCGAAATGCGTTTCTCGAGTGCTCATTAAGAAGTTTCTATACAAGTTTCTGAACGAACTTCTTAAGAAAAGTTCTCCAAAAGTTCCTTGTGAAAGAATCCTTTGAAGCATATGGTCGTCACAAACTTTTTGACTACTTGTCGAGCCAAAACGGACTCCGTATGAGTCAGAAATCCATGTTTCAGTAAACACTGTGCAAAACTGATTCCGAACGATAGTTATAGACTAGTTCTTGTGTAGTTGCATTCGATTTTTTCCATTCTACTTCACTAAACATCTCCATATGAGATCCAATTACTTGTAGGGAAATGCAAGAGACTTCAGTTATGATGATGCACTAGGTCCATAGCTGGGACTCTGTGTATGTTCTCGAAATGCGTTTATCGAGTGCTTATTAAGAATGTTTCTATACAAGTTTCTGAACGAACTCCTTAAGAAAAGTTCCCCAAAAGTTCCCTATGAAAGAATCATTTGAAGCATCTGGTCGTCACAAACGTTTTGACTACTTGTGGAGCCAAAACGGACTCCGTATGAGGCCGATATTCATGTTTCAGTTAACACTGCGCAAAACTGATTCCGAACGACAGTTACAGACTAGTTCTTATGTAGTTGCATTCGATTTTTACCATTCTACTTCACTAAACATCTCCATATGAGATCCAATTACTTGTAGGGAAATGCAGGAGACCTTAGTTATGATGATGCACTAGGTCCATAGCTGGGACTTTGTGTATGTTCTCGAAATGTGTTTGTCGAGTGCTCATTAAGAAAGATTCTATACAAGTTTCTAAACGAACTCCTTAAGAAAAGTTCTCCAAAAGTTCCCTGTGAAAGAATCCTTTGAAGCATCTGGTCGTCACAAATGTTTTGCTACTTGTGGAGCCAAAAAGGACTCCGTATGAGTCAGATATCCATGTTTCAGTTAACACTACGCAAAACTGATTCCGAACGACAGTTAGAGACTATTTCTTGTGTAGTTGCATTCGATTTTTTCCATTCTACTTCAATAAACATCTCCATATGAGATCCAATTACTTGTAGGGAATTGCAAGAGACCTCAGTTATGATGATGCACTAGGTCCATAGCTGGGACTTTGTGTATGTTCTCGAAATGCGTTTGTCGAGTGCTCATTAAGAAAGTTTCTATACAAGTTTCTGAACGAACTTCTTAAGAAAAGTTCTCCAAAAGTTCCCTATGAAAGAATCCTTTGAAGCATCTGGTTGTCACAAACGTTTTGACTACTGGCAGGCTTTCCGGCCCGCGGTCCGATGCACGCACTAGCGGGCTCCCGCCCTCCGACTCCGGAAGATTTCGACTCAGGAGGCGCGCCTGACCAAGGCCGGCTCCAAGCTGCCGGCTTGCTGAGAAGGGAAGCTGATCGATCTTCTCAACCCCTACTCCACCTCGAAGCCCAATCAGCTTCGGGGATTACTGTCGGAGTAAATGGCCACGGGTAGCCTAACCGACTGCCCCTGGTTCTTCTGAAAAAATTATCAGGCCTTCGGGCCTCCAAGCACTCCAAGCATTGGGCCGCCTTCCCTGGCCGGCTACCTCTGAAGCCGACTCCCGGAAGGCGACCCAGCCTCAGCAACCCCTCTCCAGGACAACTACGGGGTGGCCGACTCCAAGAAGCCGGCCAAGAAGGACGCCGACTCCAAGGAGCCGGCCGAGACCACAACCACCAAAGCTACTCCCACATAACGGCGACAAGACGGGGTGTGGCCACAGTGCAGCCCACTACCCCCGAAGCCCGAGGCGGGCATGGCTACAGGAGGCCGTACGGGACGGCCGTCTCCTGTGCGGCTCGGCACTGTAGCCATGCTAGCCTCAACGTCATCCACGACAGACTCCCGTACGGCCCACGGGCGGCGGGCCCCTTCAGCCAGAGAGAGGCGTGAAGGCGGCCCGGTCTTTCCCAGTCGGCCAAGGGCGTAGCCGGCCCCCAGAAGCCGGCTACTCCCTTCCTCGAAGCAGGAGCCCCATTAAGGAGACAAGACGAGGTAAGGCTACAGTGAGAGCCCCCGAGGCGGCCCACTGTAGCCACGCTTACCTCAACAAAGCCCTCGTCATCAGAGGCGAGGCTACAGTAAGCAGCCGCCGACAAGACCCTAGGCGGTGGGGCCGGCCTGTCGACCAAGAAGCCGGCAGCCGGCGGGACCCACCAGCCGGCGGGACCCAACAGCCGGCGGAGAAGCCGGCGAGCATAGACACTGACGGCTGGGACCAGCACCCAGTCGGATTACCATTGTACCCCCGGCGGGTAGGCCTATGTAAACCCCCCGGAGCACCCATGCAAAGGGTTGGCTTCTAAGCATAGCACACACACACACCATAGATAGAGAGAAGCAAGAGCTAGCCTTGTTCTTCTTCTCCCTTGAACCCAACAGCTCTAGGAGCGATTGTAGCTACCCATTCTCGATCTAGTGATCATGCGGAGACCCCGCAGAGCAGGACTAGGGGTGTTATCTCCTCGGAGAGCCCCGAACCTGGGTAAGATCCGCCGGCGTGCATGTCTTCGCCTCATCCAGTTTCCAGGCACCGGCGACGTTTTATTGGCTCCCACAATGATAAGCCATCCCTTGGCATATGTCGCACCAACCACCCGACATTTGGCGCCCACCGTGGGGCCAGGTGCACCGTCGTCCGGAGACTTGTTCTGGACGGGAACCCTCTTCCTTCCCCGCGAGCGCAGCCAGCCTGCTGCGCCCGATGGCGTTTGCCTCGACGCGCTGCAAGACGTCGACGATGCCTGCGCAGCGAGCCGCCTCGCCGATCTACTCGACGAGACTCGCATCTCCGACGCAGGCACCGACTACCCCAAGAACCGCCTCGTCAGCCTCCTCGACCAACTTCACGTCTCCAGCGAGCCTGCTGCAGACATGGAGTCGGTCGGCTCCACCGACCCGATGCTCATCGACTCCGACACAGCATCACTTGACGCATACCCCTCCGACGTGGTGGTCTTCGACGCCCCCCTCCCTCGAGCTGACAGCGGCAGCAGCGCTGTCACCGAAGTGCTGGTCATCAGCCACGTCGCCAACTCGGGGGAGAACGCCCACGATGCCTTGCAAGCGGCAATGCACGACCTCTCCGTCCCCATCCCGGCCGACGCCGATGCCGAGATCCAGGAGGCACGCCGCCTTGCCCTCATCGCGGAGGGCCAGAAGATAGCCTCCATGAGACGCCTCACCGAGGCCCACCAGCGCGAAGTCGACCGCGCCGCCTTCGGCACGCCGCCGCCTAGCGGCCCGAGCCAAGCCGGCTTCGTCCAGAAGCGCGGCGCGGCCGTCGCCAGCATGCTGGGCGCAGATCGCCCCGTCTACGCCACCCCGCTCGAGAATCTGCGAGCCGCTCAGGCGGCCGCAGAAGAGCTCGATGGGCTGGGAGCCGATGAGCTCCCCTACATGACGAGACGGATCTAGCAGCTGCTCGACGCGGCTGCGGAACGGCACGAAGCCGGCGCCTGTGCTGATAGTCATCCCCCGCGCCGGGAGCACGCCGCGACGTCCCGCTCGCCGACTGCGAGCGGCGCGCGCCAGAAGAAAGACAAGGTGCCGGCTGCCAGCCGCAGCCGGACTCGCATTACCATCGAGCGCGACGCGGAAGGCCGCCCTCGAGCGGTTGAACACCAAGGAGATCTGCCTCCTCCCCCGCCTCGAAGAGAAAGACGCCTCACTCCGCCGCCTATCACGCACCCGACTCTTGGCGACCGACTCGGCCGCCGAGAAGGAGTCGGCGAGAGCGACGCCCGCCACAGGATCGACCGCCTTGCTCGATCCTTGGCGTTAGAAGAAGAAGACGATGTCGGCCCACCATGCTTTGGCCCCCGCATCCGCGACGAGCCCTTCACCAAAGGGTTCTCGCTCCCCAGAGACATGCCCAAGTACAACGGCTCAGTGAAGCCGGAAGATTGGCTCATCGACTACTCCACAGCCGTCAGCATAGCCAACGGCAATTGGCGCGTCGCCGTGAAGTATGTCCCCCTCATGCTGCAAGGCACGGCGCGCACATGGCTCAACAGCCTCAAGCCCTACAGCATCAACAGTTGGCTGGACTTCACCGAAGTCTTCGTCCGCAACTTCACCAGCACCTACAAGCGGCCTCCCAAGCCTCGCCAGCTCTCCCTCTGCGTCCAAGGGCCCAACGAGTCGACCCGCGACTACCTGACGTGATGGGCCGAGCTCCGCAACTCCTGCGAGGGGGTGCACGAGGTCCAGGCCATCGAGTACTTCACCGTCGGGTGCCGAAAGGGCACCCTCCTCAAGCACCGACTCCTCTGCGACGAGCCGGCTACCCTCGACGAACTACTGATCACCGCAGACAAATACGCCACGGCCGACTCCTCAATGAAGACCGAGCTGCGAGTAGACGCCTCCGGAAAGGTGATTGCTCCGGCTCCGAAGACGCCGGCTGGCGACCCTAATCGGCGCCCCTACCAGAACGACCACAAGCGCAAGGCCCCCATGCCGACTTCCTCCAGTCGGCAGGTGGCCACCGTTGAAGACGAGCAGCCCGAAGAGCGGCCCGCTCCCAAGAAGAAGGGTGGAAGGCCGGCTTGGCAGTCGTCTTTCTCCTACGAACAAGCTCTCGACGCCCCCTGCAAGTTCCACAGCGGCGCGAAGCCGTCCAACCACACAACCCGGAAATGCCACTGGCTCACCCGCATCACCAAGGGCGAGGGAATGCTGCCGCCTCCGCCTCCCGGCCCGCCGCCTCCAGCCCCCCAGCAGCCGGCGGCTCGGCCGGCAGTCGGCGCCATCCAAGACGAATTCCCCGAAGAGCATGCCGCCTACGTCGTCTTCACTAGTCAAGCCGACGACAAGCGCAGCCAACGCCGACAGCACCAAGAAGTGAATGCAGTCGCCACCAGCGCCCCCGAGTTCATGCACTGGTCAGAAAAGCCAATCAGCTGGAGCCAGGCCGACCACCCAGAGGTGATGCCTTCGCCTGGCTCCTATGCAATGGTCTTGGACGTCACCCTCGTGACGGAGAGGCGAGCTGCCAGATTTTCCCGCATCCTGATAGACGGCGGTAGCAGTATCAACATATTGTACCGCGATACCATGGAGAAGCTGAACATCAAAGCAAAGCAGCTCATGCCGAGCCGCACCGTCTTCCATGGTATCGTCCCCGGCCTGTCTTGCTCCCCAATCGGCAAGATCAAAATGGATGTTCTCTTCGGAGACAAAGATCACTTCCGCCGAGAAGCAATATGGTTCGAGGTAGTGGATTTGGAGAGCCCCTATCATGCACTGCTTGGACGACCTGCCCTGGCCAAGTTCATGGTTGTGCCCCACTACGCCTACCTAAAGATGAAGATGCCGAGCTCGAAGGGGATCATCACGGTAGCCGGCGACTACAAGAAGTCCATCGAGTGCGCCATGGCCAGTAGCCGGCTAGCCGAGTCCCTCGTGGTGGCAGAAGAGAAGAAGATGTTGGAACGGGTTGTGGCCATGGCCGGCAAGCAGCCGGCCTTGTCCCCCAACCCCAAGGATTGTGATGCGCAGGGCTCCTTCCAGCCTGCCAAAGAGACGAAGAAGATACCTCTGGACCCGGAGAACCCGGAGAGGTTCGCTATCATTGGGGCGAACTTGGACAGTAAATAGGAAGGCGAGCTCGTCGGCTTCCTCCGTGAGAATCGAGACATCTTTGCATGGTCCCCAAAGGACATGCCGGGTGTCCCGAAGGATTTCGCCGAGCACAAGCTACATGTCCGAGTTGATGCGAAGCCGGTCAAACAACCCCTCCGCCGACTGTCAGAAGAGAAGCGAAGAATTGTGGGAGAAGAGATAGCCCGGCTCCTTGCTGCCGGCTTCATCATGGAAGTGTTCTTTCCAGAGTGGCTTGCCAACCCAGTTCTGGTTCTGAAGAAGAATAACAAGTGGCGTATGTGTATAGACTACACCAGTCTGAACAAGGCTTGCCCAAAGGATCCGTTTGCTCTGCCACGGATTGACCAAGTGATAGACTCCACAGCCGGATGCGAGCTGTTAAGTTTTTTGGATGCGTACTCAGGGTACCATCAGATCAAGTTGGACCCAGCTGACCGCCTGAAGACTGCCTTCATCACACCCTTTGGAGCTTTCTGCTACCTGACTATGACATTCGGCTTGAGAAACGCCGGTGCCACTTTTCAGCGTTGCATGCAGAAATGTCTCTTGAAACAACTCGGCAGAAATGCCCACGTCTACGTAGACGACATTGTGGTGAAGACAGAGAAGCGCGGTACCTTGCTGGAAGACCTGAAAGAAACATTCGCCAACTTGCGCCGATTCCAGATCAAGCTCAACCCCGAGAAGTGCGTGTTCGGAGTGCCAGCCGGCCAGCTGCTAGGCTTCCTGGTCTCCGAACGCGGCATTGAGTGCAACCCCGTCAAGATCAAGGCCATCGAGAGGATGGAGATTCCCACCAAGCTGCGAGATGTGCAGAAGTTCACTGGCTGCTTAGCCTCCTTGAATCGTTTTACCAGCCGACTAGGAGAAAAGGCTCTCCCCTTGTACCGACTCATGAAGAAGTCCACTCACTTCGAGTGGAATGATCAAGCCGACCAAGCCTTCCATGAGTTGAAGAAAATGCTGACCACTCCGGCTGTCCTGGCTGCGCCGACTGAGAAGGAGCCCATGCTCCTCTACATCGCCGCGACTAGCCGAGTCGTCAGCACTGTTGTTGTGGTCCAGCGCCCGGAGGAAGGCCGAGCCCAGCTAGTCCAGAGGCCGGTGTACTATCTCAGCGAAGTGCTGTCCAGCTCAAAGCAAAACTACCCGCACTACCAGAAGATGTGCTATGGGGTGTACTTCACTGCCAAGAAACTGAAGCCCTACTTCCAAGAGCACCCCATCACGGTCGTATGCACTACCCCGCTCGCCGAGATCATAGGTAGCCGGGATGCATCCGGTCGGGTGGCCAAATGGGCCATTGCATTGGCGCCCTACACGATCTTCTATCAACCCCGCACCGCCATCAAGTCGCAAGCACTGGCTGACTTCCTCGTCGACTGGGCCGAGACCCAGTACCTACCGCCGGCTCCCGACTCTACCCATTGGCGGATGCACTTTGACGGGTCCAAGATGCGCACCGGCTTGGGAGCCGGCATCGTCCTCACCTCTCCCAAAGGCGACAAGCTCAAGTACACGCTGCAGATCCACTTCGCCGCCTCCAACAACGTGGCCGAGTACGAGGCGCTCGTACATGGGCTCCGGCTAGCCAAAGAGCTTGGCATACGCCGGATCCTGTGCTACGGCGACTCAGACTTGGTGGTCCAGCAATCGTCTAGCGACTGGGACGCCAAGGACGCAAACATGGCGAGCTATCGATTCCTCGTCCAGCAGATCAGCGGATACTTCGAAGGGTGCGAGTTCCTTCACGTGCCAAGGGCCGACAACGACCAAGCAGATGCCCTAGCACGGATCGGCTCCACCCGACAGGCCATACCGACTGGCGTCTCCCTCCAGCGCCTCCTCAAGCCGTCCATCAAGCCGTCTCCAGAGTCAGATTCCATTTTCGTACGGCCTGCGCCAGATACAGCCGGATCCGACTGGAGAAACCCCGCAGGCGGCACGGGGACTTCAACAACCGGCCCGGGGACTGCCGTAGTCGCACCCGGCCCGGGGACTTCAGAACCCGGCTCGGGGACTGCAGCAGTCGGCCCAGGGACTACAACGACACAAGAAGCAGTGGCCGACTCACCCAACCCACGCACCCGAGTCATGGTGGCTACATTAACAGAAGAAGAAGTCACAGCTCCCTCATGGGCCCAGCCCATCCTCAAGTTCCTAGTCAGCAGAGAGCTGCCGGCTGATGAGATCTCAGCAAGACTAGTGCAACGACGAGCCGCGGCATATACAATAATCAACAGAGAGCTTGTGAAGCGCAGCGTCACTGGAGTCTTCCAGCGTTCTGTCGAGCCAGAAAAAGGAGTGGCAATCCTCAAAGACATCCACCAAGGCGAATGCGGCCACCACGCAGCCTCAAGATCCCTTGTGGCCAAGGCTTTCCGCCATGGTTTCTTCTGGCCGACTGCCTTGGAGGATGCTAAATAAATAGTCAAGAGCTGCAAAGGATGCCAAGTTTTTAGTTCCAAGCAACATCTGCCGGCTTCTGCACTCAAGACCATTCCCCTCACTTGGCCTTTTGCCGTCTGGGGACTGGACATGGTGGGCCCCTTCAAGACAGCCTGCGGCGGCCTGACACATCTACTTGTTGCTGTGGACAAGTTCACAAAGTGGATTGAAGCAAAGCCAATCAAGAAGCTGAACGGGCCGACTGCCGTGACATTCATCACCGACATCACTACTCGGTACGGCGTGCCGCACAACATCATCACCGACAACGGCACGAACTTCGCCAAAGGAGCACTGGCACGTTTCTGCGCGACGCAGGGCATCCGACTGGACTTAGCGTCCGTTGCCCACCGGCAGTCAAACGGCCAGGTCGAGCGAGCAAATGGACTCATCCTCTCCGGCATCAAGCCCCGACTGGTTGTACCACTGGAGCGGTCAGCCGGCTGCTGGCTCGAAGAGCTGCCGGCTGTCCTCTGGAGTCTGCGCACTACACCCAACAAGTCAACCGGCTTCACTCCATTCTTCCTCGTGTACGGTGCCGAGGCTGTCATCCCAACAGACATCGAGTCCGACTCGCCTCGGATCACCATGTACACGGAGGAGGAGGCCAAAGAAGCGAGAGAAGACGGAGTGGACCCACTGGAAGAAGGCCGGCTGCTAGCACTCAGCCGGTCCGCCATCTACCAGCAAGGCTGCGCCGCTACTACAACCGCAAGGTCAAGCCAAGATCCTTCCAAGAGGGCGACCTTGTGCTCCGGCTGATCCAGCGAACAGCCGGCCAGCACAAGCTCTCGACCCCTTGGGAAGGCCCCTTCGTCGTCAGCAAGGCACTCGGCAATGACTCCTACTACCTGATCGACGCGCAAAAACCAAGAGCACGCAAGAGAGACGACTCCAGCAAGGAGTCGGAGCGACCATGGAATGCAAACCTCCTGAGAAGATTTTACAGTTGAAAGCAGTATGTATCATGCCACCCTTTTGTATTAAGCACGAACCAACAGGCCCCCCGAACAGTACTCGGGGACTGCCTTTTTATTATCTATGAATGACGAATGTCATATCCATGAAGGTATTATTACATTTTGAATTCTTGTCTGGCACCGGGTTCGACTAGTCGGCCCGGGGACTGGCCGCCTTGAGCTATATTGAAAGTTTTCCCTAAAGTCAGAAAAGTAGTGCGCCGGCTCCCGAGTCCTCTCTTGTTGAAAGTCGCAGCTCAAAGAACTGACTGTCCGACTAACAAGAGGCAAGACAGAAAGGACGCCCACACGAAAAATGGCTAAGGAACAACGAACCTATATAGCAAAGAGAAGGCCTCCAAACATGCCTGCCGGCTGTCAAAACAGCCGGCTGGCCGGCTTCCTAAACACTTAGCTTTAGTCCAGCGAAGCTAGAGTACTCCCCCCCCAACTGGCCAAGCACTCCTCCAGCTACAGATTGCAGAGCAACTGTTGGACTGGGGAGGCGGCAACCAAGGGAGGGCGGCAAAGGAAAAAGCAGAAGGACAAAAAAGCAAATGTACAAGGAAAGACCAAATGCATAAGTTATATATACATAAAGCCCCCAATAGGCTGGCAACAGACATAAGTTCGAATACACCCAGTGGGTGGAATTGTGCAGACTTAACCAAACATTGAGTGGTGAAGGCGGCCTCGCCAGCTGAAGGAGTGGCCGACTAGCGGGTCCCGGCTTGACCACCACCAGCGGCAGGAGACGCACTCGCATGCGACGTAGTGCTGGAGGTGCGGTCCGGCTGAGGCTGGCCGGCTGCTCCACCAGCCGGCTCGGCGTCTTCACCCTCCTCCTCCTCTTCTTCACCCTCGTCGCTGGAGTCGATCTCCTCCGCTGAGTCTTCGCCATACTCCGGGTTCAGACCGAACCACTCCTCCGGCTGGGCGACACCATTGTCGTCCACCTCGGGGGCGAAGACGCTGGTGTCGGTTTAGTCGGCGATCGCCGAAGCCCGCCGGATGATGGCTGGCCGCGCCGGCTCCAGCTCTGTGTCGGCTTGCTGCCGCCAGGTAGCCATCTGATCTAGGCTCAAGCCGGGATACCAGGCCTTGACGAACTCCAGCGCCCGCCTGGCGCCGGAGCGAGCCGCAGAGGCCTTCCAAGCCTCAAAGCGGCCGACTGCCACCTCCAGCCAGTCGGCAGTCCGACTGGGGGTGCGAGGGACCACTTGGCCGGGCCAGAGGGCGGCCAAGACCTGCGCCCCGGCACGCTGAAGCCCGCGGAGCAGCCGGTGAGCCGGCTGGATGCGAGCCTGGATCGCCAGGAGTTGTTCCTCCAGCGAGCGGCCGGCGGTTGGCAAGATCTCAAAGCCAGCCTGCCTTTGCGCTTGGCGACGGGCCTCGATGGTCTGGTTGGCGGTAGTAGAATAGCCAGGGAAATACTCTGCGCAAGAAAGGAAGAAAAGAACACCAAAATCAGAAAACAAGCCAAAGTGGCAGATGGCAAGAAAGGACGAAGAGGTAGGCGGCTTACCGTCAACCAGATCTTCGATCTGGCCGTAGCCAGAGATCAGAGTCTGCCTAGCCTCAGCCCAGGCAGCCGCCTCCGTCTCGAACTCGGCCTGGAGAGTGGCTTCGCGGTCCTACGCAGCCTTCAGTGCCGCCTTGTGGCTTTCCTCCTGGTCGGCCAACTTCTTGGCCAGGTGGTCGCGTTCCTGCACCAAGGCGGCGAGCTCGGCATCCTTGGCACGAAGGGCAGTCTGAGACTCTCCCAGTTGTGCCCTCAGACTGGCGTTGGCCGCTGCAGAGACGGCAGGAAAAGAAGAATAGTAAGAAGTCGTCAAGGAAGATCCGACCCGACTGCTCAGCAATCGGCCCGAATCTCGGGGACTACACCCAGTGGGTGCGCTGACGCGCCCCCACATGAGATAAAGAACAAACCACGTACCTTGGCTCTCAGTAAGGTCGGCGGTCTTCTGAGCCAGCTCCCGAGCCTGGGAGTTGAAGGCGGCCGCTCGAAGGTTGTGGTAGTCCTGCAAG
Organism: Triticum aestivum; assembly: GCF_018294505.1. Lineage (NCBI taxonomy): Eukaryota > Viridiplantae > Streptophyta > Magnoliopsida > Poales > Poaceae > Triticum > Triticum aestivum. The sequence continues at coordinate 162,613,030 of NC_057811.1, read as the reverse complement.
ATGGACAGAAGACCGAAGTAAGAACAAAGATAGCAAAGACAAATCCACCAAGAAGTTCCAAGCCACCTGCTCAGCAGCCGACTCGGAACTCGGGGACTACACCCAGTGGGTGCGCTGACGCGCCCCCACGGAAGAAATCAAGATCAAGAAGAAATCAAGATCAAGAAGAAGCAAAGATGGGAATACTAACCCGGATGGCCGCCCGCGTCGCGAGGAACTCATCGGTGAACTGCCTCAGCGCCGCGGCTTGGCTTTGGAGCTGGGTCCGGACGTCTTGTGCAGCCACATTCACCACGGCCGTCCCTCCGCCTGGCGTCCACCCCGAGGTAGCGCTGGCCGCCTCCGCATCTCGGGCCGACGAGCTGGAACCCACGGCCGGCTGTGGCTCCGACGCGGCCTTCCCCGCACGCCGGCTCGACGGAATCCGGACCGCCGTCTCAGCCCTCACGGTCGGCTCGCCCTCCGCCGACTGTGCAGGCGGCGGATCAGGCCGGCCGCCTTGGGCCGCCCCAGTTGGCGGGGTCGGCTCCGGCGCCTTCTCCAAGATAATGACGTCGTCACCGCTTCCCCCCAGCCCTGGCTGGTCGCCGCTGGCTCCCTTTGACGAGGGATCCACGTCCCCAGGCGCCATGACGCGCAGCGGGGTGACCATCAAGACCTCCCCCGCCGCCGCGGCCTCTGCTTGGGCCCTGGCTGCGGCATCGGCGAGTGCCTTCGCCGCCTCCTCCTCCCGCGCCGCCTAGGCGGCGGCCGCCTTCCGTGCCTCCGCCTCTCTTGCCTCTCGCTCCGCCCGTGCCTCCCGCGCGTTCCTTTCTGTCGCCTCCTGGAGGTCGGCACGAGGGTCCACGCGGCGGGTGGCGCTCCGAGAGCCCCTCGGTGACTCGACGACGGAGGCAGCAGCCGCCCGCTCAAGCGACAGCGGAGCCCTGACCATTGGAGAAGAAGACAAGAGCTCAAGAACCACCAAAGAAAGAAAAAAGAGTATACAAAAGAAAGAGAACTTACGCCGACACGGTCTGCGGTTGCTTCACCGCCTTACGGAAGCGAGCCGCCTTCGCGGCCGCCTCCTCTCACCTGGTGGCTGCCGCCCCGCCTCTGGGCTTCTTCGTTCGGCTGCCGAACAGACCCTGGGCGGCGCGACGCTTTTGACCTCCGCCCCGAGCAGGCGGTGCAGCGGAGGAACCCGCGCCGCGTCCAGATGCCGGCTGGCGGCGCGGGACGACTTCGGCTTCGTCGTCGTCCGGCCAATCGTCGAAGGTGACTCCGAGCCCGGAGCCGCCTGCTTCGCCGCCGGTTGGCCGCCACCCGGCTCGATGTTGTCGTCCATGCCGGCCGCCCTCAGGTCGGGGTCCTCCAGATCGTGTTCCGTCCGGTCGGGGACGAATCGACGCTCCGTGTCTGACCCGCCGGCCGGCCGAAGAAGAGGACTCTGTCAAAGAACAAGCCGACTAAGTTAGAGTCGGCCCAGAGGAACTCGGCAACGAAGTTGAGAGAAAAAGAAGACACAGGGAGAGCATACCGTGGGCGGTGGGTTGGCTCGGCTATATGGCTCCTTGCCAAATTGCCACTCTTCGGAGAGCTTGCAATTCGCAAGGTAGTTCACCATATAGGCGACCTCCTCGCGCGGCATGTCCTTGGTGCACATCCGGCTCGGGTCGAGCTGGCCGCTCATTTGACAGATCAGATGAGGACGGCTCTGGAGCGGAAGAACCCGGCGAGTGACGAAGGCGGCCAGAAGGTCAGCCCCCGTCAAGCCCTCCGATTGGGTCATCACTCGCACTCGGGCGACGGCTGCGGACCCGGCCGGCGTCAGAGTCACAGCCTGGAAGGACCACTGGGGCAGCCTGCCCGCCGGTGGGCCGGCTACGTAAGCCGGCAGGTTGATGTAGTCGCCCCGTGGGGCGATGTTCCGCACGTGGAAGTACGACTTCTGCCACTTCTTTACCGATTGGATTAGCGGGATGACGGGGAAGGGGTTGTCGGCGACCGACCTCCGCGACGCGATGAAGGCGCCAGTCTGAGCCGGCACGCCCTGCCTACGTGTGCCCAGCTTGGTCTGGAAGAACTCCCCCCAGAGCTCGAGGGTGGGGAGGACGCCAAGGTAGCCCTCGCACAGGGTGACGAAGGCCGACAACAGCACCACCGCATTCGGGGTGAGGTGGTGCGGCTGGAGCTGATAGAATTCGAGCCAGGAGCGGAAGAAGGCGCTCACTGGAAGGCCGATGCCGCGCAAGAAGTGCGAGCGGAAGACCACCCGCTCGCCCTCCTGCGGCTGCGGCGTGATTTCCTTCACCGGCGCGAGGCGGACCTCCACCTTGTCCGCGCCGGGCAGCCGCCGCGTGTTGCGGAGAAACTCGACGTGGTCGTCGTGGACGTTGGAGCCGTCCCAATCCCCGCCATGCTGCTCCGTGGCGGGAGGCATGGCAAAAACAAGCGCGGCGGCGGAGGAATGTGTGGTGGAAGTGCGCGGCGGCGAGGCGCTGTTGCAAGAACGGGCGAGCGAAGAAGATGGTGGAAGTAGGAGGAGCGTGCGAGGGCCTGCCGCCCTCCACCTCCCCCTACTTATAGCCTCGCGAGGCGAGGCCGAAGAGGCCGAACGTGGGGGGAGACGTGGGATTAACTGCACCCATTCCCCCCACGCCCCGCGATTATTGCGCATAAATACGGGCCGAAACTGCCGCACGGGACGTGCGGGCGGTTTCGGGATGTAGACGATCCGCGCCTGGGCCGGGGCGCGAGCGTGGCGGGCCCCCTCCCTGCGGCGACGTCCCGTCACGCGCGTGGGCTGGCAGGCTTTCTGGCCCGCGGTCCGATGCACGCACTAGCGGGCTCCCGCCCTCCGACTCCGGAAGATTTCGACTCAGGCGGCGCGCCTGACCAAGGCCGGCTCCCAGAAGCCGGCTACTCCCTTCCTCGAAGCAGGAGCCCCATTAAGGAGACAAGACGAGGTAAGGCTACAGTGAGAGCCCCCGAGGCGGCCCACTGTAGCCACGCTTACCTCGATAAAGCCCTCGTCATCAGAGGCGAGGCTACAGTAAGCAGCCGCCGACAAGACCCTAGGCGGTGGGGCCGAACTGTCGACCAAGAAGCCGGCAGCCGGCGGGACCCACCAGCCGGCGGGATCCAACAGCCGGCGGACAAGCCGGCGAGCATAGACACTAACGGCTGGGACCAGCACCCAGTCGGATTACCATTGTACCCCCGGGGGTAGGCCTATATAAACCCCCCGGAGCACCCATGCAAAGGGTTGGCTTCTAAGCATAGCACACACACACACACCATAGATAGAGAGAAGCAAGAGCTAGCCTTATTCTTCTTCTCCCTTGAACCCAACAGCTCTAGGAGCGATTGTAGCTACCCATTCTCGATCTAGTGATCATGCGGAGACCCCGCAGAGCAGGACTAGGGGTGTTATCTCCTCGGAGAGCCCCGGACCTGGGTAAGATCCGCCGGCGTGCATGTCTTCGCCTCATCCCGTTTCCAGCCACCGGCGACGTTTTATTGGCTCCCACAATGATAAGCCATCCCTTGGCATACGTCGCACCAACCACCCGACAATGATGCAGTAGGTCCATAGCTGGGACTTTGTGTATGTTCTCGAAATGCGCTTGTCGAGTGCTCATTAAGAAAGTTTCTATACAAGTTTCTGAATGAACTCCTTAAGAAAAGTTCTCCAAAAGTTCCCTGTGAAAGAATACTTTGAAGCATCTGGTCGTCGCAAACATTTTGACTACTTGTGGAGCGAAAACGGACTCTGTATGAGTCAGATATCCATGTTACAGTTAACACTGCGCAAAACTGATTCCGAACGAAAGTTAAAGACCAGTTCTTGTGTAGTTGCATTTGATTTTTTCAATTCTACTTCACTAAACATCTCCATATGAGATCCAATTACTTGTAGGGAAATGCAAGAGACCTTAGTTATGATGATGCACTAGGTCCATAGTTGGGACTTTGTGTATGTTCTCGAAATGCGTTTGACGAGTGCTCATTAAGAAAATTTCTATACAAGTTTCTGAATGAACTCCTTAAGAAAAAGTTCTCCAAAAGTACCCTATGAAAGAATCATTTGAAGCATCTGGCCGTCACGAACGTTTTGACTACTTGTGGAGCAAAAACGGACTCCGTATGAGTCAGATATTCATGTTTCAGTTAACACTGCGCAAAAGTGATTCCGAATGACAGTTACAGACTAGTTCTTGTGTAGTTGCATTCGATGTTTTTCCATTCTACTTCACTAAACATCTCCATATGAGATCTAATTACTTGTAGTGAAATGCAAGAGACCTCAGTTATGATGATGCACTAGGTCCATAGCTGGGACTTTGTGTATGTTCTCGAAATGCGTTTGTCGAGTGCTCATTAAGAAAGTTTCTATACAAGTTTATGAACGAACTCCTTAAGAAAAGTTCTCCAAAAGTTCCCTGTGAAAGAATACTTTGAAGCATCTGGTCATCACAAACGTTTTGACTACTTGTGGAGCCAAAAAGGACTCCGTACGAGTCAGATATCCATGTTTCAGTTAAAACTGCGCAAAACTGATTCCGAACGACAGTTACAGACTAGTTCTTGTGTAGTTGCATTCGATGTTTTCCATTGTACTTCACTAAACATCTCCATATGAGATCCAATTACTTGCAGGGAAATGCAAGAGACCTCAATTATGATGATGCACTAGGTCTATAGCTGGGACTTTGTGTATGTTATCGAAATGCGTTTGTTGAGTGCTCATTAAGAGAGTTTCTATACAAGTTTCTGAACGATCTCCCTAGGAAAAGTTCTCCAAAAGTTCCCTATTAAACAATCCTTTGAAGCATCTGGTCGCCACAAATGTTTTGACTACTTGTGGAGCCAAAACGGATTCCGTTTGAGTCAGATATCCATGTTTCAGTTAACACCGCGCAAAACTGATTCCGAACGACAGTTACAGACTAGTTCTTGTGTAGTTGCATTCGATGTTTTCCATTCTACTTCACTAAACATCTCCATATGAGATCCAATTAGTTGTAGGGAAGTGCAAGAGACCTCAGTTATGATGATGCACTAGGTCCATAGCTGGGACTTTGTGTATGTTCTCGAAATGCGTTTGTCGAGTGCTCATTAAGAAAGTTTCTATACAAGTTTCTGAACGAACTCCTTAAGTAAAGTTCTCCAAAAGTTCCCTATGAAAGAATACTTTGAAGCATCTGGTCGTCACAAACGTTTTGACTACTTGTGGAGCCAAAACGGACTACGTATGAGTCAGATATCCATGTTTCAGTTAACACCATGCAAAACTGATTCCGAACGACAGTTACAGACTAGTTCTTGTGTAGTTGCATTCGATTTTTTCCATTCTACTTCACTAAACATCTCCATATGAGATCCAATTACTTGTAGGGAAATGCAAGAGACCTCAGTTATGATGATGCACTAGGTCCAGAGCTGGGACTTTGTGTATGTTCTCGAAATGCGTTTGTCGAGTGCGCATTAAGAAAGTTTCTATACAAGTTTCTGAACGAACTCCTTAAGAAAAGTTCTTCAAAAGTTCCCAATGAAAGAATCATTTGAAGCATCTGGTTGTCACAAACGTTTTGACTACTTGTGGAGCCAAAACGGACTCCGTTTGAGTCAGATATCCATGTTTCAGTTAACACTGCGCAAAACTGATTCCGAACGACAGTTACAGACTAGTTCTTGTGTAGTTGCATTCGATTTTTTCCATTCTACTTCACTAAACATCTCCATATGAGATCCGATTACTTGTAGGGAAATGCCAGAGACCTCAGTTATGATGATGCACTAGGTCCATAGCTGGGACTTTGTGTATGTTCTTGAAATGCGTTTGTCGAGTGCTCATTAAGAAAAATTCTATACAAGTTTCTGAACGAACTCCTTAAGAAAAGTTCTCCAAAAGTTCCGTATGAAAGAATCCATTGAAGCATCTGGTCGTCACAAACGTTTTGACTACTTGTGGAGCCAAAACGGACTACGTATGAGTCAGATATCCATGTTTCAGTTAACACCGCGCAAAACTGATTCCGAACGACAGTTACAGACTAGTTCTTGTGTAGTTGCATTCGAGTTTTTCCATTCTACTTCACTAAACATCTCCATATGAGATCCAATTACTTGTAGGGAAATGCAAGAGACCTCAGTTATGATGATGCACTAGGTCCATAGCTGGGACTTTGTGTATGTTCTCGAAATGCGTTTGTCGAGTGCGCATTAAGAAAGTTTCTATACAAGTTTCTGAACGAACTCCTTAAGAAAAGTTCTTCAAAAGTTCCCAATGAAAGAATCATTTGAAGCATCTGGTTGTCACAAATGTTTTGACTACTTGTGGAGCCAAAACGGACTCCGTTTGAGTCAGATATCCATGTTTCAGTTAACACTGCGCAAAACTGATTCCGAACGACAGTTACAGACTAGTTCTTGTGTAGTTGCATTCGATTTTTTCCATTCTACTTCACTAAACATATCCATATGAGATCCGATTACTTGTAGGGAAATGCAAGAGACCTCAGTTATGATGATGCACTAGGTCCATAGTTGGGACTTTGTGTATGTTCTCGAAATGCGTTTGTCGAGTTCTCATTAAGAAAGTTTCTATACAAGTTTCTGAACGAACTCCTTAAGAAAAGTTCTCCAAAAGATCCCTATGAAAGAATCCTTTGAAGCATCTGGTCGTCACAAACGTTTTGACTACTTGTGGAGCCAAAACGGACTACGTATGAGTCAGATATCCATGTTTCAGTTAACACCGCGCAAAACTGATTCCGAACGACAGTTACAGACTAGTTCTTGTGTAGTTGCATTCGATTTTTTCCATTCTACTTCACTAAACATCTCCATATGAGATCCAATTACTTGTAGGGAAATGCAAGAGACCTCAGTTATGATGATGCACTAGGTCCATAGCTGGGACTTTGTGTATGTTCTCGAAATGCGTTTGTCGAGTGCTCATTAAGAAAGTTTCTATACAAGTTTCTGGACGAACTCCTTAAGAAAAGTTCTCCAAAAGTTCCCTGTGAAAGAATACTTTGAAGCATCCGGTCATCACAAACGTTTTGACTACTTGTGGAGCGAAAACGGACTCTGTATGAGTCAGATATCCATGTTACAGTTAACACTGCGCAAAACTGATTCCGATCGAAAGTTAAAGACCAGTTCTTGTGTAGTTGCATTCGATTTTTTCCATTCTACTTCACTAAACATCTCCATATGAGATCCAATTACTTGTAGGGAAATGCCAGAGACCTCAGTTATGATGATGCACTAGGTCCATAGCTGGGACTTTGTGTATGTTCTCGAAATGCGTTTGTCGAGTGCTCATTAAGAAAGTTTCTGTACATGTTTCTGAACGAACTCCTTAAGAAAAGTTCTCCAAAAGTTCCCTATGAAAGAATACTTTGAAGCATCTAGTCATCACAAACGTTTTGACTAATTGTGGAGCGAAAACGGACTCTGTATGAGTCAGATATCCATGTTACAGTTAACACCGCGCAAAACTTATTCCGAACGACAGTTACAGACTAGTTCTTGTGTAGTTGCATTCGAGTTTTTCCATTCTACTTCACTAAACATCTCCATATGAGATCCAATTACTTGTAGGGAAATGCAAGAGACCTCATTTATGATGATGCACTAGGTCCATAGCTGGGACTTTGTGTATGTTCTCGAAATGCGTTTGTCGAGTGCGCATTAAGAAAGTTTCTATACAAGTTTCTGAACGAACTCCTTAAGAAAAGTTCTTCAAAAGTTCCCAATGAAAGAATCATTTGAAGCATCTGGTTGTCACAAACGTTTTGACTACTTCAGGAGCCAAAACGGACTCCGTTTGAGTCAGATATCCATGTTTCAATTAACACTGCGCAAAACTGATTCCGAACGACAGTTACAGACTAGTTCTTGTGTAGTTGCATTCGATTTTTTCCATTCTACTTCACTAAACATCTCTATATGAGATCCGATTACTTGTAGGGAAATGCAAGAGACCTCAGTTATGATGATGCACTAGGTCCATAGCTGGGACTTTGTGTATGTTCTCGAAATCCGTTTATCGAGTGCTCATTAAGATAGTTTCTATATAAGTTTCTGAACAAACTCCTTAAGAAAAGTTCTCCAAAAGCTCCCTATGAAAAATCCTTTGAAGCACCTTGTCGTCACAAACGTTTTGACTACTTGTGGAGACAAAAAGGACTCCGTATGAGTCAGATATCCATGTTTCAGTTAACACTGCGCAAAACTGATTCCGAACGACAGTTACAGACTAGTTCTTGTGTAGTTGCATTCGATGTTTTCCATTCTACTTCACTAAACATCTCCATATGAGATCCAATTACTTGTAGGGAAATGCAAGAGACCTCAGTTATGATGATGCACTAGGTCCATAGTTGGGACTTTGTGTATGTTCTCGAAATGCGTTTGTCGAGTTCTCATTAAGAAAGTTTCTATATAAGTTTCTGAACGAACTCCTTAAGAAAAGTTCTCCAAAAGTTCCCTATGAAAGAATCCTTTAAAGCATCTGGTCGTCACAAACGTTTTGACTACTTGTGGAGCCAAAATGGACTACGTATGAGTCAGATATCCATGTTTCAGTTAACACCGCGCAAGACTGATTCCGAACGACAGTTACAGACTAGTTCTTGTGTAGTTGCATTCGATTTTTTCCATTCTACTTCACTAAACATCTCCATATGAGATCCAATTACTTGTAGGGAAATGCAAGAGACCTCAGTTATGATGATGCACTAGGTCCATAGCTGGGACTTTGTGTATGTTCTCGAAATGCGTTTGTCGAGTGCTCATTAAGAAAGTTTCTATACAAGTTTCTGAACGAACTCCTTAAGAAAAGTTCTCCAAAATTTCCCTGTGAAAGAATACTTTGAAGCATCTGGTCGTCACAAACGTTTTGACTACTTGTGGAGCGAAAACGGACTCTGTATGAGTCAGATATCCATGTTACAGTTAACACTGCGCAAAACTGATTCCGAACGAAAGTTAAAGACCAGTTCTTGTGTAGTGTCATTCGATTTTTTCCATTCTACTTCACTAAACATCTCCATATGAGATCCAATTACTTGTAGGGAAATGTAAGAGACCTTAGTTATGATGATGCACTAGGTCCATAGCTGGGACTTTGTGTATGTTCTCGAAATGCGTTTGTCGAGTGCTCATTAAGAAAGTTTCTATACAAGTTTCTGAACGAACTCCTTAAGAAAAGTTCTCCAAAAGTTCCCTGTGAAAGAATACTTTGAAGCATCTGGTCGTCACAAACGTTTTGACTACTTGTGGAGCGAAAACGGACTCTGTATGAGTCAGATATCCATGTTACAGTTAACACTGCGCAAAACTGATTCCGAACGAAAGTTAAAGACCAGTTCTTGTGTAGTTGCATTCGATTTTTTCCATTCTACTTCACTAAACATCTCCATATGAGATCCAACTACTTGTAGGGAAATGCAAGAGACCTCAGTTATGATGATGCACTAGGTCCATAGCTGGGACTTTGTGTATGTTCTCGAAATGCGTTTGTCGAGTGCTCATTAAGAACGTTTCTATACAAGTTTCTGAATTTACTCCTTAAGAAAAGTTCTCCAAATGTTCCCAATGACAGAACCTTTGAAGCATCTGGTCGTCACAAACGTTTTGACTACTTGTGGAGCCAAAACGGACTCCGTATGAGTCAGATATCCATGTTTCAGTTAACACTGCGCAAAAGTGATTCCGAACGACAGTTACAGACTAGTTCTTGTGTAGTTGCATTCGATTTTTTCCATTCTACTTCACTAAACATCTCCATATGAGATCCAATTACTTGTAGGGAAATGCAAGAGACCTTAGTTATGATGATGCACTAGGTCCATAGCTGGGACTTTGTGTATGTTCTCGAAATGCGTTTGTCGAGTGCTCATTAAGAAAGTTTCTATGCAAGTTTCTGAACGAACTCCTTAAGAAAAGTTCTCCAAAAGTTCCCTATGAAAGAATACTTTGAAGCATCTGGTCGTCACAAATGTTTTGACTACTTGTGGAGCCAAAACGGACTACGTATGAGTCAGATATCCATTTTTTAGTTAACACCGCGCAAAACTGATTCCGAACGACAGTTACAGACGAGTTCTTGTGTAGTTGCATTCGATTTTTTTCCATTCTACTTCACTAACCATCTCCATATGAGATCCAATTACTTGTAGGGAAATGCAAGAGACCTCAGTTATGATGATGCACTAGGTACATAGCTGGGACTTTGTGTATGTTCTCGAAATGCGTTTGTCTAGTGCGCATGAAGAAAGTTTCTATACAAGTTTCTGAACGAACTCCTTAAGAAAAGTTCTTCAAAAGTTCCCAATGAAAGAATCATTTGAAGCATCTGGTTGTCACAAACGTTTTGACTACTTGTGGAGCCAAAACGGACTCCGTTTGAGTCAGATATCCATGTTTCAGTTAACACTGCGCAAAACTGATTCCGAACGACAGTTACAGACTAGTTCTTGTGTAGTTGCATTCGATTTTTTCCATTCTACTTCACTAAACATCTCCATATGAGATCCGATTACTTGTAGGGAAATGCAAGAGTCCTCAGTTATGATGATGCACTAGGTCTATAGCTGGGACTTTGTGTATGTTATCGAAATGCGTTTGTTGAGTGCTCATTAAGAAAGTTTCTATACAAGTTTCTGAACGATCTCCTTAAGGAAAGTTCTCCAAAAGTTCCCTATGAAACAATCCTTTGAAGCATCTGGTCATCACAAACGTTTTGACTACTTGTGGAGCCAAAACGGACTCCGTATGAGTCAGATATCCATGTTTCAGTTAACACCACGCAAAACTGATTCCGAACGACAGTTACAGACTAGTTCTTGTGTAGTTGCATTCGATGTTTTCCATTCTACTTCACTAAACATCTCCATATGAGATCCGATTACTTGTAGGGAAATGCAAGAGACCTCAGTTATGATGCTGCACTAGGTCCATAGCCGGGACTTTGTGTATGTTATCGAAATGCGTTTATTGAGTGCTCGTTAAGAACGTTTCTATACAAGTTTCTGAACGAACTCCTTAAGAAAAGTTCTGCAAAGGTTCCCTATGAAACAATCCTCTGAAGCATCTGGTCGTCACAAACGTTTTGACTACTTGTGGAGCCAAAACGGACTACGTATGAGTCAGATATCCATGTTACAGTTAACACTGCGCAAAACTGATTCCGAACGACAGTTAAAGACTAGTTCTTGTGTAGTTGCATTCGATTTTTTCCATTCTACTTCACTAAACATCTCCATATGAGATCCAATTACTTGTAGGGAAATGCAAGAGACCTCAGTTATGATGATGCACTAGGTCCATAGCCGGGACTTTGTGTATGTTATCGAAATGCGTTTGTTGAGTGCTCGTTAAGAAAGTTTCTATACAAGTTTCTGAACGAACTCCTTAAGAAAAGTTCTCCAAAAGTTCCCTATGAAAGAATCCTCTGAAGCATCTGGTCGTCACAAATGTTTTGACTACTTGTGGAGCCAAAACGGACTACGTATGAGTCAGATATCCATGTTTCAGTTAACACCGCGCAAAACTGATTCCGAACGACAGTTACAGACTAGTTCTTGTGTAGTTGCATTCGATTTTTTCCATTCTACTTCACTAACCATCTCCATATGAGATCCAATTACTTGTAGGGAAATGCAAGAGACCTCAGTTATGATGATGCACTAGGTCTATAGCTGGGACTTTGTGTATGTTCTCGAAATCCGTTTGTCGACTGCTCATTAAGATAGTTTCTATATAAGTTTCTGAACAAACTCCTTAAGAAAAGTTCTCCAAAAGCTCCCTATGAAAAATCCTTTGAAGCACGTTGTCGTCACAAACATTTTGACTACTTGTGGAGCCAAAACGGACTCCGTATGAGTCAGATATTCATGTTTCAGTTAACACTGCGCAAAACTGATTCCGAACGACAGTTACAGACTAGTTCTTGTGTAGTTGCATTCGATGTTTTCCATTCTACTTCACTACAAATCTCCATATGAGATCCAATTACTTGTAGGGAAATGCAAGAGACCTCAGTTATGATGATGCACTAGGTCCATAGCTGGGACTTTGTGTATGTTCTCGAAATCCGTTTGTCGAGTGCTCATTAAGATAGTTTCTATATAAGTTTCTGAACGAACTCCTTAAGAAAAGTTCTCCAAAAGTTCCCTGTGAAAGAATACTTTGAAGCACCTTGTCGTCACGAACGTTTTGACTACTTGTGGAGCGAAAA
>NC_057811.1:162595387-162595938 GCF_018294505.1 Triticum aestivum | reverse complement strand
TGTATGTTCTCGAAATGCGTTTGTCGAGTGCGCATTAAGAAAGTTTCTATACAAGTTTCTGAACGAACTCCTTAAGAAAAGTTCTTCAAAAGTTCCCAATGAAAGAATCATTTGAAGCATCTGGTTGTCAGAAATGTTTTGACTACTTGTGGAGCCAAAACGGACTCCGTTTGAGTCAGATATCCATGTTTCAGTTAACACTGCGCAAAACTGATTCCGAACGACAGTTACAGACTAGTTCTTGTGTAGTTGCATTCGATTTTTTCCATTCTACTTCACTAAACATATCCATATGAGATCCGATTACTTGTAGGGAAATGCAAGAGACCTCAGTTATGATGATGCACTAGGTCCATAGCTGGGACTTTGTGTATGTTCTCGAAATGCGTTTGTCGAGTGCTCATTAAGAACGTTTCTATACAAGTTTCTGAACGAACTCCTTAAGAAAAGTTCTCCAAAAGTTCCCTATGAAAGAATCCTTTGAAGCATCTGGTCATCACAAATGTTTTGACTACTTGTGGAGCCAAAATGGACTACGTATGAGTCAGATA
>NC_057811.1:162593695-162595122 GCF_018294505.1 Triticum aestivum | reverse complement strand
TGCATTCGATTTTTTCCATTCTACTTCAGTAAACATCTCCATATGAGATCCAATTACTTGTAGGGAAATGCAAGAGACCTCAGTTATGATGATGCACTAGGTCCATAGCTGGGACTTTGTGTATGTTCTCGAAATGCGTTTGTCGATTGCGCATTAAGAAAGTTTCTATACAAGTTTCTGAACGAACTCCTTAAGAAAAGTTCTTCAAAAGTTCCCAATGAAAGAATCATTTGAAGCATCTGGTTGTCACAAACGTTTTGACTACTTGTGGAGCCAAAACGGACTCCGTTTGAGTCAGATATCCATGTTTCAGTTAACACTGGGCAAAACTGATTCCGAACGACAGTTACAGACTAGTTCTTGTGTAGTTGCATTCGATTTTTTCCATTCTACTTCACTAAACATCTCCATATGAGATCCGATTACTTGTAGGGAAATGCAAGAGACCTCAGTTATGATGATGCACTAGGTCTATAGCTGGGACTTTCTGTATGTTATCGAAATGCGTTTGTTGAGTGCTCATTAAGAAAGTTTCTATACAAGTTTCTGAACGATCTCCTTAAGGAAAGTTCTCCAAAAGTTCCCTATGAAACAATCCTTTGAAGCATCTGGTCGTCACAAACGTTTTGACTACTTGTGGAGCCAAAACGGACTCCGTATGAGTCAGATATCCATGTTTCAGTTAACACCACGCAAAACTGATTCCGAACGACAGTTACAGACTAGTTCTTGTGTAGTTGCATTCGATGTTTTCCATTCTACTTCACTAAACATCTCCATATGAGATCCAATTACTTGTAGGGAAATGCAAGAGACCTCAGTTATGATGCTGCACTAGGTCCATAGCCGGGACTTTGTGTATGTTATCGAAATGCGTTTGTTGAGTGCTCGTTAAGAACGTTTCTATACAAGTTTCTGAACGAACTCCTTAAGAAAAGTTCTCCAAAAGTTCCCTATGAAACAATCCTCTGAAGCATCTGGTCGTCACAAACGTCTTGACTACTTGTGGAGCCAAAACGGACTACGTATGAGTCAGATATCCATGTTACAGTTAACACTGCGCAAAAGTGATTCCGAACGACAGTTAAAGACTAGTTCTTGTGTAGTTGCATTCGATTTTTTCCATTCTACTTCACTAAACATCTCCATATGAGATCCAATTACTTGTAGGGAAATGCAAGAGACCTCAGTTATGATGATGCACTAGGTCCATAGCTGGGACTTTGTGTATGTTCTCGAAATGCGTTTGTCGAGTGCTCATTAAGAAAGTTTCTATACAAGTTTCTGAACGAACTCCTTAAGAAAAGTTCTCCAAAAGTTCCCTATGAAAGAATCCTTTGAAGCATCTGGTCGTCACAAACGTTTTGACTACTTGTGGAGCCAAAACGGACTCCGTATGAGTCAGATATCCATGTTTCAGTTAACAC
>NC_057811.1:162593275-162593685 GCF_018294505.1 Triticum aestivum | reverse complement strand
TGTATGTTCTCGAAATGCGTTTGTCGAGTGCGCATTAAGAAAGTTTCTATACAAGTTTCTGAACGAACTCCTTAAGAAAAGTTCTTCAAAAGTTCCCAATGAAAGAATCATTTGAAGCATCTGGTTGTCAGAAATGTTTTGACTACTTGTGGAGCCAAAACGGACTCCGTTTGAGTCAGATATCCATGTTTCAGTTAACACTGCGCAAAACTGATTCCGAACGACAGTTACAGACTAGTTCTTGTGTAGTTGCATTCGATTTTTTCCATTCTACTTCACTAAACATATCCATATGAGATCCGATTACTTGTAGGGAAATGCAAGAGACCTCAGTTATGATGATGCACTAGGTCCATAGCTGGGACTTTGTGTATGTTCTCGAAATGCGTTTGTCGAGTGCTCATTAAGAA
>NC_057811.1:162592539-162593265 GCF_018294505.1 Triticum aestivum | reverse complement strand
AGACTAGTTCTTGTGTAGTTGCATTCGATTTTTTCCATTCTACTTCACTAAACATCTCCATATGAGATCCAATTACTTGTAGGGAAATGCAAGAGACCTCAGTTATGATGATGCACTAGGTCCATAGCTGGGACTTTGTGTATGTTCTCGAAATGCGTTTGTCGAGTGCTCATTAAGAAAGTTTCTATACAAGTTTCTGAACGAACTCCTTAAGAAAAGTTCTCCAAAAGTTCCCTATGAAAGAATCCTTTGAAGCATCTGGTCGTCACAAACGTTTTGACTACTTGTGGAGCCAAAACGGACTCCGTATGAGTCAGATATCCATGTTTCAGTTAACACCACGCAAAACTGATTCCGAACGACAGTTACAGACTAGTTCTTGTGTAGTTGCATTCGATGTTTTCCATTCTACTTCACTAAACATCTCCATATGAGATCCGATTACTTGTAGGGAAATGGAAGAGACCTCAGTTATGATGCTGCACTAGGTCCATAGCCGGGACTTTGTGTATGTTATCGAAATGCGTTTGTTGAGTGCTCGTTAAGAACGTTTCTATACAAGTTTCTGAACGAACTCCTTAAGAAAAGTTCTGCAAAAGTTCCCTATGAAAGAATCCTCTGAAGCATCTGGTCGTCACAAACGTTTTGACTACTTGTGGAGCCAAAACGGACTACGTATGAGTCAGATATCCATGTTACAGTTAACACTGCGCAAAACTGATTCCG
>NC_057811.1:162590752-162592410 GCF_018294505.1 Triticum aestivum | reverse complement strand
TTAAAGACTAGTTCTTGTGTAGTTGCATTCGATTTCTTCCATTCTACTTCACTAAACATCTCCATATGAGATCCAATTACTTGTAGGGAAATGCAAGAGACCTCAGTTATGATGATGCACTAGGTCCATAGCCGGGACTTTGTGTATGTTATCGAAATGCGTTTGTTGAGTGTTCGTTAATTAAGTTTCTATACAAGTTTCTGAACGAACTCCTTAAAAAAAGTTCTCCAAAAGTTCCCTATGAAAGAATCCTCTGAAGCATCTGGTCGTCACAAATGTTTTGACTACTTGTGGAGCCAAAACGGACTACGTATGAGTCAGATATCCATGTTTCAGTTAACACCGCGCAAAACTGATTCCGAACGATAGTTACAGACTAGTTCTTGTGTAGTTGCATTCGATTTTTTCCATTCTACTTCACTAACCATCTCCATATGAGATCCAATTACTTGTAGGGAAATGCAAGAGACCTCAGTTATGATGATGCACTAGGTCCATAGCTGGGACTTTGTGTATGTTCTCGAAATCCGTTTGTCGAGTGCTCATTAAGATAGTTTCTATATAAGTTTCTGAACAAACTCCTTAAGAAAAGTTCTCCAAAAGCTCCCTATGAAAAATCCTTTGAAGCACCTTGTCGTCACAAAGGTTTTGACTACTTGTGGAGCCAAAACGGACTCCGTATGAGTCAGATATTCATGTTTCAGTTAACACTGCGCAAAACTGATTCCGAACGACAGTTACAGACTAGTTCTTGTGTAGTTGCATTCGATGTTTTCCATTCTACTTCACTACAAATCTCCATATGAGATCCAATTACTTGTAGGGAAATGCAAGAGACCTCAGTTATGATGATGCACTAGGTCCATAGCTGGGACTTTGTGTATGTTCTCGAAATCCGTTTGTCGAGTGCTCATTAAGATAGTTTCTATATAAGTTTCTGAACGAACTCCTTAAGAAAAGTTCTCCAAAAGTTCCCTGTGAAAGAATACTTTGAAGCACCTTGTCGTCACGAACGTTTTGACTACTTGTGGAGCGAAAACGGACTCTGTATGAGTCAGATATCCATGTTACAGTTAACACTGCGCAAAACTGATTCCGAACGAAAGTTACAGACCAGTTCTTGTGTAGTTGCATTCGATTTTTTCCATTCTACTTCACTAAACATCTCCATATGAGATCCAATTACTTGTAGGGAAATGTAAGAGACCTTAGTTATGATGATGCACTAGGTCCATAGCTGGGACTTTGTGTATGTTCTCGAAATGCGTTTGTCGAGTGCTCATTAAGAAAGTTTCTATACAAGTTTCTGAACGAACTCCTTAAGAAAAGTTCTCCAAAAGTTCCCTGTGAATGAATACTTTGAAGCATCTGGTCGTCACAAACGTTTTGACTACTTGTGGAGCGAAAACGGACTCTGTATGAGTCAGATATCCATGTTACAGTTAACACTGCGCAAAACTGATTCCGAACGAAAGTTAAAGACCAGTTCTTGTGTAGTTGCATTCGATTTTTTCCATTCTACTTCACTAAACATCTCCATATGAGATCCAATTACTTGTAGGGAAATGCAAGAGACCTCAGTTATGATGATGCACTAGGTCCATAGCTGGGACTTTGTGTATGTTCTCGAAATGCGTTTGTCGAGTGCTCATTAAGAA
>NC_057811.1:162589691-162590014 GCF_018294505.1 Triticum aestivum | reverse complement strand
AAAGTTCTCCAAAAGTTCCCTATGAAAGAATCCTTTGAAGCATCTGGTCGTCACAAATGTTTTGACTACTTGTGGAGCCAAAACGGACTACGTATGAGTCAGATATCCATGTTTCAGTTAACACCGCGCAAAACTGATTCCGAACGACAGTTACACACTAGTTCTTGTGTAGTTGCATTCAATTTTTTCCATTCTACTTCACTAAACATCTCCATATGAGATCCAATTACTTGTAGGGAAATGCAAGAGACCTCAGTTATGATGATGCACTAGGTCCATAGCTGGGACTTTGTGTATGTTCTCGAAATGCGTTTGTCGAGTGC
>NC_057811.1:162587420-162589401 GCF_018294505.1 Triticum aestivum | reverse complement strand
ACTACTTGTGGAGCCAAAACGGACTCCGTTTGAGTCAGATATCCATGTTTCAGTTAACACTGCGCAAAACTGATTCCGAACGACAGTTACAGACTAGTTCTTGTGTAGTTGCATTCGATTTTTTCCATTCTACTTCACTAAACATATCCATATGAGATCCGATTACTTGTAGGGAAATGCAAGAGACCTCAGTTATGATGATGCACTAGGTCCATAGCTGGGACTTTGTGTATGTTCTCGAAATGCGTTTGTCGAGTGCTCATTAAGAAAGTTTCTATACAAGTTTCTGAACGAACTCCTTAAGAAAAGTTCTCCAAAAGTTCCCTATGAAAGAATCCTTTGAAGCATCTGGTCGTCACAAATGTTTTGACTACTTGTGGAGCCAAAACGGACTACGTATGAGTCAGATATCCATGTTTCAGTTAACACCGCGCAAAACTGATTCCGAACGACAGTTACAGACGAGTTCTTGTGTAGTTGCATTCGATTTTTTCCATTCTACTTCACTAACCATCTCCATATGAGATCCAATTACTTGTAGGGAAACGCAAGAGACCTCAGTTATGATGATGCACTAGGTCCATAGCTGGGACTTAGTGTATGTTCTCGAAATGCGTTTGTCGAGTGCTCATTAAGAAAGTTTCTATACAAGTTTCTGAACGAACTCCTTAAGAAAAGTTCTTCAAAAGTTCCCAATGAAAGAATCATTTGAAGCATCTGGTTGTCACAAAAGTTTTGACTACTTGTCGAGCCAAAACGGACTCCGTTTGAGTCAGATATCCATGTTTCAGTTAACGCTGCGCAAAACTGATTCCGAACGACAGTTACAGACTAGTTCTTGTGTAGTTGCATTCGATTTTTTCCATTCTACTTCACTAAACATCTCCATATGAGATCCGATTACTTGTAAGGAAATGCAAGAGACCTCAGTTATGATGATGCACTAGGTCCATAGCTGGGACTTTGTGTATGTTCTCGAAATTCGTTTGTCGAGTGCTCATTAAGAAAGTTTCTATACAAGTTTCTGAACGAACTCCTTAAGAAAAGTTCTCCAAAAGTTCCCTATGAAAGAATCCTTTGAAGCATCTGGTCGTCACAAACATTTTGACTACTTGTGGAGCCAAAACGAACTACGTATGAGTCAGATATCCATGTTTCAGTTAACACCGCGCAAAACTGATTCCGAATGACAGTTACAGACTAGTTCTTGTGTAGTCGCATTCGATTTTTTCCATTCTACTTCACTAAACATCTCCATATGAGATCCAATTACTTGTAGGGAAATGCAAGAGACCTCAATTATGATGATGCACTAGGTCCATAGCTGGGACTTTGTCTATGTTCTCGAAATGTGTTTGACGAGTGCTCATTAGGAAAGTTTCTATACAAGTTTCTGAACGAACTCCTTCAGAAGAGTTCTCCAAAAGTACCCTATGAAAGAATCCTTTAAAGCATCTGGTCGTCACAAACTTTTAGACTACTTGTGGAGCGAAAACGGACTATGTATGAGTCAGATATCCATGTTACAGTTAACACTGCGCAAAACTGATTCCGAACGAAAGTTAAAGACCAGTTCTTGTGTAGTTGCATTCGATTTTTTCCATTCTACTTCACTAAACATCTCCATATGAGATCCAATTACTTGTAGGGAAATGCAAGAGACGTTAGTTATGATGATGCACTAGGTCCATAGTTGGGACTTTGTGTATGTTCTCGAAATGCGTTTGACGAGTGCTCATTAAGAAAGTTTCTATACAAGTTTCTGAACGAACTCCTTAAGAAAAAGTTCTCCAAAAGTACCCTATGAAAGAATCATTTGAAGCATCTGGTCGTCACGAATGTTTTGACTACTTGTGGAGCCAAAACGGACTCCGTATGAGTCAGATATTCATGTTTCAGTTAACACTGCGCAAAACTGATTCCGAACGACAGTTACAGACTAGTTCTTGTGTAGTTGCATTCGATTTTTTCCATTCTACTT
>NC_057811.1:162581870-162586302 GCF_018294505.1 Triticum aestivum | reverse complement strand
AAAGTTCTCCAAAAGTTCCCTATGAAAGAATCCTTTGAAGCATCTGGTCGTCACAAATGTTTTGACTACTTGTGGAGCCAAAACGGACTACGTATGAGTCAGATATCCATGTTTCAGTTAACACCGCGCAAAACTGATTCCGAACGACAGTTACACACTAGTTCTTGTGTAGTTGCATTCAATTTTTTCCATTCTACTTCACTAAACATCTCCATATGAGATCCAATTACTTGTAGGGAAATGCAAGAGACCTCAGTTATGATGATGCACTAGGTCCATAGCTGGGACTTTGTGTATGTTCTCGAAATGCGTTTGTCGAGTGCGCATTAAGAAAGTTTCTATACAAGTTTCTGAACGAACTCCTTAAGAAAAGTTCTTAAAAAGTTCCCAATGAAAGAATCATTTGAAGCATCTGGTTGTCACAAACGTTTTGACTACTTGTGGAGCCAAAACGGACTCCGTTTGAGTCAGATATCCATGTTTCAGTTAACACTGCGCAAAACTGATTCCGAACGACAGTTACAGACTAGTTCTTGTGTAGTTGCATTCGATTTTTTCCATTCTACTTCACTAAACATCTCCATATGAGATCTGATTACTTGTAAGGAAATGCAAGAGACCTCAGTTATGATGATGCACTAGGTCCATAGCTGGGACTTTGTGTATGTTCTCGAAATGCGCTTGTCGAGTTCTCATTAAGAAAGTTTCTATACAAGTTTCTGAACGATCTGCTTAAGAAAAGTTCTCCAAAAGTTCCCTATGAAACAATCCTTTGAAGCATCTGGTCGTCACAAACGTTTTTACTACTTGTGGAGCCAAAACGGACTCCGTATGAGTCACATATCCATGTTTCAGTTAACACCGCGCAAAACTGATTCCGAACGACAGTTACAGACTAGTTCTTGTGTAGTTGCATTCGATGTTTTCCATTCTACTTCACTAAATATCTCCATATGAGATCCAATTACTTGTAGGGAAATGCAAGAGACCTCAGTTATGATGATGCACTAGGTCCATAGCTGGGACTTTGTGTATGTTCTCGAAATGCGTTTGTCGAGTGCTCATTAAGAAAGTTTCTATACAAGTTTCTGAACGAACTCCTTAAGAAAAGTTCTCCAAAAGTTCCCTATGAAAGAACCTTTGAAGCATCTGGTCGTCACAAACGTTTTGACTAATTGTGGAGCCAAAACGGACTCCGTATGAGTCAGATATCAATGTTTCAGCTAACACTGTGCAAAAGTGATTCCGAACGACAGTTACAGACTAGTTCTTGTGTAGATGCATTCGATTTTTTCCATTCTACTTCACTAAACATCTCCATATGAGATCCAATTACTTGTAGGGAAATGCAAGAGACCTCAGTTATGATGAGGCACTAGGTCCATAGCTGGGACTTTGTCTATGTTCTCGAAATGCGTTTGTCGAGTGCTCATTAAGAAAGTTTCTATACAAGTTTCTGAACGAACTCCTTAAGAAAAGTTCTCCAAAAGTTCCCTATGAAAGAATCCTTTGAAGCATCTAGTCGTCACAAACGTTTTGACTACTTGTGGAGCCAAAACGGACTACGTATGAGTCAGATATCCATGTTTCAGTTAACACCGCGCAAAACTGATTCCGAACGATAGTTACAGACTAGTTCTTGTGTAGTTGCATTCGATTTTTTCCATTCTACTTCACTAACCATCTCCATATGAGATCCAATTACTTGTAGGGAAATGCAAGAGACCTCAGTTATGATGATGCACTAAGTCCATAGCTGGGACGTTGTGTATGTTCTCGAAATGCGTTCGTCGAGTGCGCATTAAGAAAGTTTCTATACAAGTTTCTGAACGAACTCCTTAAGAAAAGTTCTTCAAAAGTTCCCAATGAAAGAATCATTTGAAGCATCTGGTTGTCACAAATGTTTTGACTACTTGTGGAGCCAAAACGGACTCCGTTTGAGTCAGATATCCATGTTTCAGTTAACACTGCGCAAAACTGATTCCGAACGACAGTTACAGACTAGTTCTTGTGTAGTTGCATTCGATTTTTTCCATTCTACTTCACTAAACATCTCCATATGAGATCCAATTACTTGTAGGGAAATGCAAGAGACGTTAGTTATGATGATGCACTAGGTCCATAGTTGGGACTTTGTGTATGTTCTCGAAATGCGTTTGACGAGTGCTCATTAAGAAAGTTTCTATACAAGTTTCTGAACGAACTCCTTAAGAAAAAGTTCTCCAAAAGTACCCTATGAAAGAATCATTTGAAGCATCTGGTCGTCACGAATGTTTTGACTACTTGTGGAGCCAAAACGGACTCCGTATGAGTCAGATATTCATGTTTCAGTTAACACTGCGCAAAACTGATTCCGAACGACAGTTACAGACTAGTTCTTGTGTAGTTGCATTCGATTTTTTCCATTCTACTTCACTAAACATCTCCATATGAGATCTAATTACTTGTAGGGAAATGCAAGAGACCTCAGTTATGATGATGCACTAGGTCCATAGCTGGGACTTTGTGTATGTTCTCGAAATCCATTTGTCGAGTGCTCATTAAGATAGTTTCCATATAAGTTTCTGAACAAACTCCTTAAGAAAAGTTCTCCATAAGTTCCCTATGAAAAATCCTTTGAAGCACCTTGTCGTCACAAACGTTTTGACTACTTGTGGAGCCAAAAAGGACTCCGTATGAGTCAGATATCCATGTTTCAGTTAACACTGCGCAAAACTGATTCCGAACTACAGTTACAGACTAGTTCTTGTGTAGTTGCATTCGATTTTTTCCATTGTACTTCACTAAACATCTCCATATGAGATCCAATTACTTGCAGGGAAATGCAAGAGACCTCAATTATGATGATGCACTAGGTCTATAGCTGGGACTTTGTGTATGTTATCGAAATGCGTTTGTTGAGTGCTCATTAAGAAAGTTTCTATACAAGTTTCTGAACGATCTCCTTAAGAAAAGTTCTCCAAAAGTTCCCAATGAAAGAATCATTTGAAGCATCTGGTCAGCACAAACGTTTTGACTACTTGTGGAGCCAAAACGGACTCCGTATGAGTCAGATATCCATGTTTCAGTTAACACCGCGCAAAACTGATTCCGAACGACAGTTACAGACTAATTCTTGTGTAGTTGCATTCGATGTTTTCCATTCTACTTCACTAAACATCTCCATATGAGATCCAATTACTTGTAGGGAAATGCAAGAGACCTCAGCTATGATGATGCACTAGGTCCATAGCTGGGACTTTGTGTATGTTCTCGAAATGCGTTTGTCGAGTGCTCATTAAGAAAGTTTCTATACAAGTTTCTGAACGAACTCCTTAAGAAAAGTTCTCCAAAAGTTCCCTATGACAGAACCTTTGAAGCATCTGGTCGTCACAAACGTTTTGACTACTTGTGGAGCCAAAACGGACTCCGTATGAGTCAGATATCCATGTTTCAGTTAACACAGCGCAAAAGTGATTCCGAACGACAGTTACAGACTAGTTCTTGTGTAGTTGCATTCGATTTTTTCCATTCTACTTCACTAAACATCTCCATATGAGATCCAATTACTTGTAGGGAAATGCAAGAGACCTCAGTTATGATGATGCACTAGGTCCATAGCTGGGACTTTGTGTATGTTCTCGAAATGCGTTTGTCGAGTGCTCATTAAGAAAGTTTCTATACATGTTTCTGAACGAACTCCTTAAGAAAAGTTCTCCAAAAGTTCCCTATGAGAGAATCCTTTGAACCAGCTGGTCGTAACAAATGTTTTAACTACTTGTGGAGCCAAAACGGACTCCGTATGAGTCAGATATCCATGTTTCAGTTAACACTGCACAAAACTAATTCCGAACGACAGTTACAGACTAGTTCTTGTGTAGTTGCATTTGATTTTTTCCATTCTACTTCGCTAAACATCTCCATATGATATCCAATCACTTGTAGGGAAATGCAAGAGACCTCAGTTATGATGATGCACTTGGTCCATAGCTGGGACTTTGTGTATGTTCTCGAAATGCGTTTGTCGAGTGCTCATTAAGAAAGTTTCTATACAAGTTTCTGAATGAACTCCTTAAGAAAAGTTCTCCAAAAGTTCCCTATGACAGAATCCTTTGAAGCATCTGGTTGTCACAAACATTTTGACTACTTGTGGAGCCAAAACGGACTCCGTATGAGTCAGATATCCATGTTTCAGTTAACACCGCGCAAAACTGATTCCGAACGACAGTTACAGACTAGTTCTTGTGTAGTTGCATTCGATTTTTTTCCATTCTACTTTGCTAAACATCTCCATATGAGATCCAATTACTTGTAGGGA
Organism: Triticum aestivum; assembly: GCF_018294505.1. Lineage (NCBI taxonomy): Eukaryota > Viridiplantae > Streptophyta > Magnoliopsida > Poales > Poaceae > Triticum > Triticum aestivum. The sequence goes on along the minus strand of NC_057811.1, from coordinate 162,582,005 downwards.
AATGCAAGAGACCTCAGTTATGATGATGCACTAGGTCCATAGCTGGGACTTTGTGAATGTTCTCGAAATGCGTTTGTCGAGTGCTCATAAGAAAGTTTCTCTACAAATTTCTGAACGAACTCCTTAAGAAAAGTT
>NC_057811.1:162577924-162580674 GCF_018294505.1 Triticum aestivum | reverse complement strand
AAACATCTCCATATGAGATCCAATTACTTGCAGGGAAATGCAAGAGACCTCAGTTATGATGATGCACTAGCTCGATAGCTGGGACTTTGTGTATGTTATGAAAATGCGTTTGTTGAGTGCTCATTAAGAAAGTTTCTATACAAGTTTCTGAACGATCTCCTTAAGAAAAGTCCCCAAAAGTTCAATATGAAACAATCCTTTGAAGCATCTGGTCGTCACAAACGTTTTGACTACTTGTGGAGCCAAAACGGACTCCGTATGAGTCACATATCCATGTTTCAGTTAACACCGCGCAAAACTGATTCCGAACGACAGTTACAGACTAGTTCTTGTGTAGTTGCATTCGATGTTTTCTATTCTACTTCACTAAACATCTCCATATGAGATCCAATTACTTGTAGGGAAATGCAAGAGACCTCAGTTATGATGATGCACTAGGTCCATAGCTAGGACTTTGTGTATGTTCTCGAAATGCGTTTGTCGAGTGCTCATTAAGAAAGTTTCTATACAAGTTTCTGAACGAACTCCTTAAGAAAAGTTCTCCAAAAGTTCCCTATGAAAGAACCTTTGAAGCATCTGGTCGTCACAAACGTTTTGACTACTTGTGGAGCCAAAACGGACTCCGTATGAGTCAGATATCCATGTTTCAGTTAACACTGCGCAAAAGTGATTCCGAACGACAGTTACAGACTAGTTCTTGTGTAGTTGCATTCGATTTTTTCCATTCTACTTCACTAAACATCTCCATATTAGATCCAATTACTTGTAGGGAAATGCAAGAGACCTCAGTTATGATGATGCACTAGGTCCATAGCTGGGACTTTGTGTATGTTCTCGAAATGCGTTTGTCGAGTGCTCATTAAGAAAGTTTCTATACAAGGTTCTGAACGAGCTCCTTAAGAAAAGTTCTCCAAAAGTTCCCTGTGAAAGAATCCTTTGAAGCATCTAGTCGTCACAAACGTTTTGACTACTTGTGGAGCCAAAACGGACTACGTATGAGTCAGATATCCATGTTTCAGTTAACACCGCGCAAAACTGATTCCGAACGATAGTTACAGACTAGTTCTTGTGTAGTTGCTTTCGATTTTTTCCATTCTACTTCACTAGCCATCTCCATATGAGATCCAATTACTTGTAGGGAAATGCAAGAGACCTCAGTTATGATGATGCACTAAGTCCATAGCTGGGACTTTGTGTATGTTCTCGAAATGCGTTCGTCGAGTGCGCATTAAGAAAGTTTCTATACAAGTTTCTGAACGAACTCCTTAAGAAAAGTTCTTCAAAAGTTCCCAATGAAAGAATCATTTGAAGCATCTGGTCGTCACAAATGTTTTGACTACTTGTGGAGCCAAAACGGACTCCGTATGGGTCAGATATCCATGTTTCAGTTAACACTGCGCAAAACTGATTCCGAACGACAGTTACAGACTAGTTCTTGTGTAGTTGCATTCGATTTTTTCCATTGTACTTCACTAAACATCTCCATATGAGATCCAATTACTTGTAGGGAAATGCAAGAGACCTCAGTTATGATGATGCACTAGCTCTATAGCTGGGACTTTGTGTATGTTATGAAAATGCGTTTGTTGAGTGCTCATTAAGAAAGTTTCTATACAAGTTTCTGAACGATCTCCTTAAGAAAATTTCTCCAAAAGTTCCCTATGAAACAATCCTTTGAAGCATCTGGTCGTCACAAACGTTCTGACTACTTGTGGAGCGAAAACGGACTCCGTATGAGTCACATATCCATGTTTCAGTTAACACCGCGCAAAACTGATTCCGAACGACAGTTACAGACTAGTTCTTGTGTAGTTGCATTCGATGTTTTCCATTCTACTTCACTAAACATCTCCATATGAGATCCAATTACTTGTAGGGAAATGCAAGAGACCTCAGTTATGACGATGCACTAGGTCCATAGCTGGGACTTTGTGTATGTTCTCGAAATGCGTTTGTCGAGTGCTCATTAAGAAAGTTTCTATACAAGTTTCTGAACGAACTCCTTAAGAAAAGTTCTCCAAAAGTTCCCTATGAAAGAACCTTTGAAGCATCTGGTCGTCACAAACGTTTTGACTACTTGTGGAGCCAAAACGGACTCCGTATGAGTCAGATATCCATGTTTCAGTTAACACCGCGCAAAAGTGATTCCGAACGACAGTTACAGACTAGTTCTTGTGTAGTTGCATTCGATTTTTTCCATTCTACTTCACTAAACATCTCCATATGAGATCCAATTACTTGTAGGGAAATGCAAGAGACCTCAGTTATGATGATGCGCTAGGTCCATAGCTGGGACTTTGTGTATGTTCTCGAAATGCGTTTGTCGAGTGCTCATTAAGAAATTTTCTATACAAGTTTCTGAACGAAGTCCTTAAGAAAAGTTCTTCAAAAGTTCCCAATGAAAGAATCATTTGAAGCATCTGGTCGTCACAAATGTTTTGACTACTTGTGGAGCCAAAACGGACTCCGTATGGGTCAGATATCCATGTTTCAGTTAACACTGCGCAAAACTGATTCCGAACGACAGTTACAGACTAGTTCTTGTGTAGTTGCATTCGATTTTTTCCATTGTACTTCACTAAACATCTCCATATGAGATCCAATTACTTGCAGGGAAATGCAAGAGACCTCAGTTATGATGATGCACTAGCTCTATAGCTGGGACTTTGTGTATGTTATGAAAATGCGTTTGTTGAGTGCTCATTAAGAAAGTTTCTATACAAGTTTCTGAACGATCTCCTTAAGAAAAG
>NC_057811.1:162576076-162577270 GCF_018294505.1 Triticum aestivum | reverse complement strand
TGCGTTTGTCGAGTGCTCATTAAGAAAGTTTCTATACAAGTTTCTGAACGAACTCCTTAAGAAAAGTTCTCCAAAAGTTCCCTATGAAAGAATCCTTTGAAGCATCTAGTCGTCACAAACGTTTTGACTACTTGTGGAGCCAAAACGGACTATGTATGAGTCAGATATCCATGTTTCAGTTAACACCGCGCAAAACTGATTCCGAACGATAGTTACAGACTAGTTCTTGTGTAGTTGCATTCGATTTTTTCCATTCTACTTCACTAACCATCTCCATATGAGATCCAATTACTTGTAGGGAAATGCAAGAGACCTCAGTTATGATGATGCACTAAGTCCATAGCTGGGACTTTGTGTATGTTCTCGAAATGCGTTCGTCGAGTGCGCATTAAGAAAGTTTCTATACAAGTTTCTGAACGAACTCCTTAAGAAAAGTTCTTCAAAAGTTCCCAATGAAAGAATCATTTGAAGCATCTGGTTGTCACAAACATTTTGACTACTTGTGGAGCCAAAACGGAGTCCGTTTGAGTCAGACATCCATGTTTCAGTTAACACTGCGCAAAACTGATTCCGAACGACAGTTACAGACTAGTTCTTGTGTAGTTGCTTTCGATTTTTTCGATTCTACTTCACTAAACACCTCCATATGAGATCCGATTACTTGTAGGGAAATGCAAGAGACCTCAGTTATGATGATGCACTAGGTCCATAGCTGGGACTTTGTGTATGTTCTCGAAATGCGTTTGTCGAGTGCTCATTAAGAAAGTTTCTATACAAGTTTCTGAACGAACTCCTTAAGAAAAGTTCTCCAAAAGTTCCCTATGAAAGAATCCTTTGAAGCATCTGGTCGTCACAAACGTTTTGACTACTTGTGGAGCCAAAACGGACTACGTATGAGTCAGATATCCATGTTTGAGTTAACACCGCGCAAAACTGATTCCGAACGACAGTTACAGACTAGTTCTTGTGTAGTTGCATTTGATTTTTTCGATTCTACATCACGAAACATCTCCATATGAGATCCAATTACTTGCAGGGAAATGCAAGAGACCTCAGTTATGATGATGCACTAGCTCGATAGCTGGGACTTTGTGTATGTTATGAAAATGCGTTTGTTGAGTGCTCATTAAGAAAGTTTCTATACAAGTTTCTGAACGATCTCCTTAAGAAAAGTCCCCAAAAGTTCAATATGAA
>NC_057811.1:162570028-162571870 GCF_018294505.1 Triticum aestivum | reverse complement strand
ACTAGTTCTTGTGTAGTCGCATTCGATTTTTTCCATTCTACTTCACTAAACATCTCCATATGAGATCCAATTACTTGTAGGGAAATGCAAGAGACCTCAGTTATGATGATGCACTAGGTCCATAGCTGGGACTTTGTCTATGTTCTCGAAATGCGTTTGACGAGTGCTCATTAGGAAAGTTTCTATACAAGTTTCTGAACGAACTCCTTAAGAAGAGTTCTCCAAAAGTTCCCTATGAAAGAATCCTTTGAAGCATCTGGTCGTCACAAACTTTTAGACTACTTGTGGAGCGAAAACGGACTCTGTATGAGTCAGATATCCATGTTACAGTTAACACTGCGCAAAACTGATTCCGAACGAAAGTTAAAGACCAGTTCTTGTGTAGTTGCATTCGATTTTTTCCATTCTACTTCACTAAACATCTCCATATGAGATCCAATTACTTGTAGGGAAATGCAAAAGACGTTAGTTATGATGATGCACTAGGTCCATAGTTGGGACTTTGTGTATGTTCTCGAAATGCGTTTGACGAGTGCTCATTAAGAAAGTTTCTATACAAGTTTCTGAACGAACTCCTTAAGAAAAAGTTCTCCAAAAGTACCCTATGAAAGAATCATTTGAAGCATCTGGTCGTCACGAATGTTTTGACTACTTGTGGAGCCAAAACGGACTCCGTATGAGTCAGATATTCATGTTTCAGTTAACACTGCGCAAAACTGATTCCGAACGACAGTTACAGACTAGTTCTTGTGTAGTTGCATTCGATTTTTTCCATTCTACTTCACTAAACATCTCCATATGAGATCTAATTACTTGTAGGGAAATTCAAGAGACCTCAGTTATGATGATGCACTAGGTCCATAGCTGGGACTTTGTGTATGTTCTCGAAATCCATTTGTCGAGTGCTCATTAAGATAGTTTCTATATAAGTTTCTGAACAAACTCCTTAATAAAAGTTCTCCATAAGTTCCCTATGAAAAATCCTTTGAAGCACCTTGTCGTCACAAACGTTTCGACTACTTCTGGAGCCAAAAAGGACTCCGTATGAGTCAGATATCCATGTTTCAGTTAACACGGCGCAAAACTGATTCCGAACTACAGTTACAGACTAGTTCTTGTGTAGTTGCATTCGATTTTTTTCCATTGTACTTCACTAAACATCTCCATATGAGATCCAATTACTTGCAGGGAAATGCAAGAGACCTCAATTATGATGATGCACTAGGTCTATAGCTGGGACTTTGTGTATGTTACCGAAATGCGTTTGTTGAGTGCTCATTAAGAAAGTTTCTATACAAGTTTCTGAACGATCTCCTTAAGAAAAGTTCTCCAAAAGTTCCCAATGAAAGAATCATTTGAAGCATCTGGTCAGCACAAACGTTTTGACTACTTGTGGAGCCAAAACGGACTCCGTATGAGTCAGATATCCATGTTTCAGTTAACACCGCGCAAAATTGATTCCGAACGACAGTTACAGACTAGTTCTTGTGTAGTTGCATTCGATGTTTTCCATTCTACTTCACTAAACATCTCCATATGAGATCCAATTACTTGTAGGGAAATGCAAGAGACCTCAGTTATGATGATGCACTAGGTCCATAGCTGTGACTTTGTGTATGTTCTCGAAATGCGTTTGTCGAGTGCTCATTAAGAAAGTTTCTATACAAGTTTCTGAACGAACTACTTAAGAAAAGTTCTCCAAAAGTTCCCTATGAAAGAACCTTTGTAGCATCTGGTCGTCACAAACGTTTTGACTACTTGTGGAGCCAAAACGGACTCCGTATGAGTCAGATATCCATGTTTCAGTTAACACAGCGCAAAAGTGATTCCGAACGACAGTTA
>NC_057811.1:162563357-162563683 GCF_018294505.1 Triticum aestivum | reverse complement strand
ACTAGTTCTTGTGTAGTCGCATTCGATTTTTTCCATTCTACTTCACTAAACATCTCCATATGAGATCCAATTACTTGTAGGGAAATGCAAGAGACCTCAGTTATGATGATGCACTAGGTCCATAGCTGGGACTTTGTCTATGTTCTCGAAATGCGTTTGACGAGTGCTCATTAGGAAAGTTTCTATACAAGTTTCTGAACGAACTCCTTAAGAAGAGTTCTCCAAAAGTTCCCTATGAAAGAATCCTTTGAAGCATCTGGTCGTCACAAACTTTTAGACTACTTGTGGAGCGAAAACGGACTCTGTATGAGTCAGATATCCATGTT
>NC_057811.1:162562415-162563318 GCF_018294505.1 Triticum aestivum | reverse complement strand
TTCTTGTGTAGTTGCATTCGATTTTTTCCATTCTACTTCACTAAACATCTCCATATGAGATCCAATTACTTGTAGGGAAATGCAAGAGACGTTAGTTATGATGATGCACTAGGTCCATAGTTGGGACTTTGTGTATGTTCTCGAAATGCGTTTGACGAGTGCTCATTAAGAAAGTTTCTATACAAGTTTCTGAACGAACTCCTTAAGAAAAAGTTCTCCAAAAGTACCCTATGAAAGAATCATTTGAAGCATCTGGTCGTCACGAATGTTTTGACTACTTGTGGAGCCAAAACGGACTCCGTATGAGTCAGATATTCATGTTTCAGTTAACACTGCGCAAAACTGATTCCGAACGACAGTTACAGACTAGTTCTTGTGTAGTTGCATTCGATTTTTTCCATTCTACTTCACTAAACATCTCCATATGAGATCCAATTACTTGTAGGGAAATGCAAGAGACCTCAGTTATGATGATGCACTAGGTCCATAGCTGGGACTTTGTGTATGTTCTCGAAATGCGTTTGTCGAGTGCTCATTAAGAATGTTTCTATACATGTTTCTGAACGAACTCCTTAAGAAAAGTTCTCCAAAAGTTCCCTATGAAAGAATCCTTTGAACCAGCTGGTCGTCACAAATGTTTTAACTACTTGTGGAGCCAAAACGGACTCCGTATGAGTCAGATATCCATGTTTCAGTTAACACTACACAAAAGTAATTCCGAACGACAGTTACAGACTAGTTCTTGTGTAGTTGCATTTGATTTTTTCCATTCTACTTCGCTAAACATCTCCATATGATATCCAATCACTTGTAGGGAAATGCAAGAGATCTCAGTTATGATGATGCACTAGGTCCATAGCTGGGACTTTGTGTATGTTCTCGAAATGCGTTTGTCGAGTGCTC
>NC_057811.1:162559911-162562283 GCF_018294505.1 Triticum aestivum | reverse complement strand
TCTATACAAGTTTCTGAATGAACTCCTTAAGAAAAGTTCTCCAAAAGTTCCCTATGACAGAATCCTTTGAAGCATCTGGTTGTCACAAACATTTTGACTACTTGTGGAGCCAAAACGGACTCCGTATGAGTCAGATATCCATGTTTCAGTTAACACCGCGCAAAACTGATTCCGAACGACAGTTAGAGACTAGTTCTTGTGTAGTTGCATTCGATTTTTTTCCATTCTACTTCGCTAAACATCTCCATATGAGATCCAATTATTTGTAGGGAAATGCAAGAGACCTCAGTTATGATGATGCACTAGGTCCATAGCTGGGACTTTGTGAATGTTCTCGAAATGCGTTTGTCGAGTGCTCATTAAGAAAGTTTCTCTACAAATTTCTGAACGAACTCCTTAAGAAAAGTTCTTCAAAAGTTCCCAATGAAAGAATCATTTGAAGCATCTGGTCGTCACAAATGTTTTGACTACTTGTGGAGCCAAAACGGACTCCGTATGGGTCAGATATCCATGTTTCAGTTAACACGGCGCAAAACTGATTCCGAACGACATTTACAGACTAGTTCTTGTGTAGTTGCATTCGATTTTTTCGATTCTACTTCACTAAAAAAATCCATGTGAGATCCAATTATTTGTAAGTAAATGCAAGAGACCTCAGTTATCATGATACACTAGGTACATAGCTGGGACTTTGTGTATGTTCTCGAAATGCGTTTGTCGAGTGCTCATTAAGAAAGTTTCTATACAAGTTTCTGAACGAACTCCTTAAGAAAAGTTCTCCAAAAGTTCCCTATGAAAGAATCCTTTGAAGCGTCTGGTCGTCACAAACGTTTTGACTACTTGTGGTGCCAAAACGGACTAAGTATGAGTGAGATATCCATGTTTCAGTTAACACTACGCAAAACTGATTCCGAACGACAGTTACAGACTAGTTCTTGTGTAGTTGCATTCGATTTTTTCCATTCTACTTCACTAAACATCTCCATATGAGATCCGATTACTTGTAAGGAAATGCAAGAGACCTCAGTTATGATGATGCACTAGGTCCATAGCTGGGACTTTGTGTATGTTCTCGAAATGCGTTTGTCGAGTGCTCATTAAGAAAGTTTCTATACAAGTTTCTGAACGAACTCCTTAAGAAAAGTTCTCCAAAAGTTCCCTATGAAAGAACCTTTGAAGCATCTGGTTGTCACAAACGTTTTGACTACTTGTGGAGCCAAAACGGACTCCGTATGAGTCAGATATCCATGTTTCAGTTAACACAGCGCAAAAGTGATTCCGAACGACAGTTACAGACTAGTTCTTGTGTAGTTGCATTCGATTTTTTCATTCTACTTCACTAAACATCTCCATATGAGATCCAATTACTTGTAGGGAAATGCAAGAGACCTCAGTTATGATGATGCACTAGGTCTATAGCTGGGACTTTGTGTATGTTCTCGAAATGCGTTTGTCGAGTGCTCATTAAGAAAGTTTCTATACAAGTTTCTGAACGAACTCCTTAAGAAAAGTTCTCCAAAAGTTCCCAATGAAAGAATCATTTGAAGCATCTGGTTGTCACAAACGTTTTGACTACTTGTGGAGCCAAAACGGACTCCGTTTGAGTCAGATATCCATGTTTCAGTTAACAGTACGCAAAACAGATTCCGAACGACAGTTACAGACTAGTTCTTGTGTAGTTGCATTCGATTTTTTCCATTCTACTTCACTAAACATCTCCATATGAGATCCGATTACTTGTAAGGAAATTCAAGAGACCTCAGTTATGATGATGCACTAGGTCCATAGCTGGGACTTTGTGTATGTTCTCGAAATGCGTTTGTCGAGTGCTCATTAAGAAAGTTTCTATACAAGTTTCTGAACGAACTCCTTAAGAAAAGTTCTCCAAAAGTTCCCTATGAAAGAACCTTTGAAGCATCTAGTCGTCACAAACGTTTTGACTACTTGTGGAGCCAAAACGGACTCCGTATGAGTCAGATATCCATGTTTCAGTTAACACAGCGCAAAAGTGATTCCGAACGACAGTTACAGACTAGTTCTTGTGTAGTTGCATTCGATTTTTTCATTCTACTTCACTAAACATCTCCATATGAGATCCAATTACTTGTAGGGAAATGCAAGAGACCTCAGTTATGATGATGCACTAGGTCTATAGCTGGGACTTTGTGTATGTTCTCGAAATGCGTTTGTCGAGTGCTCATTAAGAAAGTTTCTATACAAGTTTCTGAACGAACTCCTTAAGAAAAGTTCTCCAAAAGTTCCCAATGAAAGAATCATTTGAAGCATCTGGTTGTCACAAACGTTTTGACTACTTGTGGAGCCAAAACGGACTCCGTTTGAGTCAGATATCCATGTTTCAGTTCACACAGCGC
>NC_057811.1:162556978-162559025 GCF_018294505.1 Triticum aestivum | reverse complement strand
CAGTTAACACTACGCAAAACTGATTCCGAACGATAGTTACAGACTAGTTCTTGTGTAGTTGCATTCGATTTTTTCCATTCTACTTCACTAAACATCTCCATATGAGATCCGATTACTTGTAAGGAAATGCAAGAGACCTCAGGTATGATGATGCACTAGGTCCATAGCTGGGACTTTGTGTATGTTCTCGAAATGCGTTTGTCGAGTGCTCATTAAGAAAGTTTCTATACAAGTTTCTGAACGAACTCCTTAAGAAAAGTTCTCCAAAAGTTCCCTATGAAAGAACCTTTGAAGCATCTGGTCGTCACAAACGTTTTGACTACTTGTGGAGCCAAAACGGACTCCATATGAGTCAGATATCCATGTTTCAGTTAACACAGCGCAAAACTGATTCCGAACGACAGTTACAGACTAGTTCTTGTGTAGTTGCATTCGATTTTTTCATTCTACTTCACTAAACATCTCCATATGAGATCCAATTACTTGTAGGGAAATGCAAGAGACCTCAGTTATGATGATGCACTAGGTCCATAGCTGGGACTTTGTGTATGTTCTCGAAATGCGTTTGTCGAGTGCTCATTAAGAAAGTTTCTATACATGTTTCTGAACGAACTCCTTAAGAAAAGTTCTCCAAAAGTTCCCTATGAAAGAATCCTTTGAACCAGCTGGTCGTCACAAATGTTTTAACTACTTGTGGAGCCAAAACGGACTCCGTATGAGTCAGATATCCATGTTTCAGTTAACACTACACAAAACTAATTCCGAACGACAGTTACAGACTAGTTCTTGTGTAGTTGCATTTGATTTTTTCCATTCTACTTCGCTAAACATCTCCATATGATATCCAATCACTTGTAGGGAAATGCAAGAGATCTCAGTTATGATGATGCACTAGGTCCATAGCTGGGACTTTGTGTATGTTCTCGAAATGCGTTTGTCGAGTGCTCATTAAGAAAGTATCTATACAAGTTTCTGAATGAACTCCTTAAGAAAAGTTCTCCAAAAGTTCCCTATGACAGAATCCTTTGAAGCATCTGGTTGTCACAAACATTTTGACTACTTGTGGAGCCAAAACGGACTCCGTATGAGTCAGATATCCATGTTTCAGTTAACACCGCGCAAAACTGATTCCGAACGACAGTTAGAGACTAGTTCTTGTGTACTTGCATTCGATTTTTTCCATTCTACTTCACTAAACATATCCATATGAGATCCGATTACTTGTAAGGAAATGCAAGAGACCTCAGTTATGATGATGCACTAGGTCCATAGCTGGGACTTTGTGAATGTTCTCGAAATGCGTTTGTCGAGTGCTCATTAAGAAAGTTTCTCTACAAATTTCTGAACGAACTCCTTAAGAAAAGTTCTTCAAAAGTTCCCAATGAAAGAATCATTTGAAGCATCTGGTCGTCACAAATGTTTTGACTACTTGTGGAGCCAAAACGGACTCCGTATGGGTCAGATATCCATGTTTCAGTTAACACTGCGCAAAACTGATTCCGAACGACATTTACAGACTAGTTCTTGTGTAGTTGCATTCGATTTTTTCGATTCTACTTCACTAAACATCTCCATATGAGATCCAATTATTTGTAAGTAAATGCAAGAGACCTCAGTTATCATGGTACACTAGGTACATAGCTGGGACTTTGTGTATGTTCTCGAAATGCGTTTGTCGAGTGCTCATTAAGAAAGTTTCTATACAAGTTTCTGAACGAACTCCTTAAGAAAAGTTCTCCAGAAGTTCCCTATGAAAGAATCCTTTGAAGCGTCTGGTCGTCACAAACGTTTTGACTACTTGTGGTGCCAAAACGGACTACGTATGAGTGAGATATCCATGTTTCAGTTAACACTGCGCGCAAAACTGATTCCGAACGACAGTTACAGACTAGTTCTTGTGTAGTTGCATTCGATTTTTTCCATTCTACTTCACTAAACATCTCCATATGAGATCCGATTACTTTTAGGGAAATTCAAGAGACCTCAGTTATGATGATGCACTAGGTCCATAGCTGGGACTTTGTGTATGTTCTCGAAATGCGTTTGT
>NC_057811.1:162555359-162556968 GCF_018294505.1 Triticum aestivum | reverse complement strand
AGTTAACACTGCGCAAAACTGATTCCGAACGACAGTTACAGACTAGTTCTTGTGTAGTTGCATTCGATTTTTCCATTCTACTTCACTAAACATCTCCATATGAGATCCGATTACTTGTCGGGAAATGCAAGAGACCTTAGTTATGATGATGCACTAGGTCCATAGCTGGGACTTTGTGTATGTTCTCGAAATGCGTTTGTCGAGTGCTCATTAAGAAAGATTCTATACAAGTTTCCGAACGAACTCCTTAAGAAAAGTTCTCCAAAAGTTCCCTATGAAATAATCCTTTGAAGCATATGGTCATCACAAAATTTTGACTACTTGTGGAGCCAAAAGGGACTCCGTATGAGTCAGATATCCATGTTTCATTTAACACTGCGCAAAACTGATTCCGAACGACACTTACAGACTAGTTCTTGTGTAGTTGCATTCGATTTTTTCCATTCTACTTCACTAAACATCTCCATATGAGATCCAATTACTTGTAGGGAAATGCAAGAGACCTCAGTTATGATGATGCACTAGGTCCACAGCTGGGAATTTGTGTATGTTCTCGAAATGCGTTTGTCGAGTGCGCATTAAGAAAGTTTCTATACAAGTTTCTGAACGAACTCCTTAAGAAAAGTTCTTCAAAAGTTCCCAATGAAAGAATCATTTGAAGCATCTGGTTGTCACAAACGTTTTGACTACTTGTGGAGCCAAAACGGACTCCGTTTGAGTCAGATATCCATGTTTCAGTTAACACTACGCAAAACTGATTCCGAACGACAGTTACAGACTAGTTCTTGTGTAGTTGCATTCGATTTTTTCCATTCTACTTCACTAAACATCTCCATATGAGATCCGATTACTTGTAAGGAAATGCAAGAGACCTCAGTTATGATGATGCACTAGGTCCATAGCTGGGACTTTGTGTATGTTCTCGAAATGCGTTTGTCGAGTGCTCATTAAGAAAGATTCTATACAAGTTTCTGAACGAACTCCTTAAGAAAAGTTCTCCAAAAGTTCCCTATGAAAGAATCCTTTGAAGCATCTGGTCGTCACAAACTTTTTGACTACTTGTGGAGCCAAAACGGACTCCGTATGAGTCAGATATCAATGTTTCAGTTAACACCGCGCAAAACTGATTCCGAACGACAGTTACAGAGTAGTTCTTGTGTAGTTGCATTCGATGTTTTCCATTCTACTTCACTAAACATCTCCATATGAGATCTAATTACTTGTAAGGAAATGCAAGAGACCTCAGTTATGATTATGCACTAGGTCCATAGCTGGGACTTTCTGTATGTTCTCGAAATGCGTTTGTCGAGTGCTCATTAAGAAAGTTTCTATACAAGTTTCTGAACGAACTCCTTGATAAAAGTTCTCCAAAAGTTCCCTATGAAAGAATATTTCGAAGCATCTGGTCATCACAAACGTTTTGACTACTTGTGGAGCCAAAACGGACTCCGTATGAGTCAAATATCCATGTTTCAGTTCACACTTCGCAAAACTGATTCCGAACGACAGTTACAGACTAGTTCTTGTGTAGTTGCATTCAATTTTTTCCATTCTACTTCACTAAACATCTCCATATGAGATCCAACTATTTGTAGGGAAATGCAAGAGA
>NC_057811.1:162554855-162555349 GCF_018294505.1 Triticum aestivum | reverse complement strand
TGGGACTTTGTGTATGTTCTCGAAATGCGTTTGTCGAGTGCTCATTAAGAAAGTTTCTATACAAGTTTCTGAACGAACTCCTTAAGAAAAGTTCTCCAAAAGTTCCCTATGAAAGAATCCTTTGAAGCATCTAGTCATCACAAACGTTTTGACTACTTGTGGAGCCAAAACGGACTACGTATGAGTCAGATATCCATGTTTCAGTTAACACCGCACAAAACTGATTCCGAACGACAGTTAGAGACTAGTTCTTGTGTAGTTGCATTCGATTTTTTCCATTCTACTTCACTAAACATCTCCATATGAGATCCAATTACTTGTAGGGAAATGCAAGAGACCTCAGTTATGATGATGCACTAGGTCCATAGCTGGGACTTTGTGTATGTTCTCGAAATGCGTTTGACGAGTGCTCATTAGGAAAGTTTCTATACAAGTTTCTGAACGAACTCCTTAAGAACAGTTCTCCAAAAGTTCCCTATGAAAGAATCCTTTGA
>NC_057811.1:162553189-162554845 GCF_018294505.1 Triticum aestivum | reverse complement strand
TGTTCTCGAAATGCGTTTGTCGAGTGCTCATTAAGAAAGTTTCTATACAAGTTTCTGAACGAACTCCTTGATAAAAGTTCTCCAAAAGTTCCCTATGAAAGAATATTTCGAAGCATCTGGTCATCACAAACGTTTTGACTACTTGTGGAGCCAAAACGGACTCCGTATGAGTCAAATATCCATGTTTCAGTTCACACTTCGCAAAACTGATTCCGAACGACAGTTACAGACTAGTTCTTGTGTAGTTGCATTCAATTTTTTCCATTCTACTTCACTAAACATCTCCATATGAGATCCAACTATTTGTAGGGAAATGCAAGAGATCTCAGTTATGATGATGCACTAGGTCCATAGCTGGGACTTTGTGTATGTTCTCGAAATGCGTTTGTCGAGTGCTCATTAAGAAAGTTTCTATACAAGTTTCTGAATGAACTCCTTAAGAAAAGTTCTCCAAAAGTTCCCTATGACAGAATCCTTTGAAGCATCTGGTTGTCACAAACATTTTGACTACTTGTGGAGCCAAAACGGACTCCGTATGAGTCAGATATCCATGTTTCAGTTAACACCGCGCAAAACTGATTCCGAACGACAGTTAGAGACTAGTTCTTGTGTACTTGCATTCGATTTTTTTCCATTCTACTTCGCTAAACATCTCCATATGAGATCCAATTATTTGTAGGGAAATGCAAGAGACCTCAGTTATGATGATGCACTAGGTCCATAGCTGGGACTTTGTGAATGTTCTCGAAATGCGTTTGTCGAGTTCTCATTAAGAAAGTTTCTCTACAAATTTCTGAACGAACTCCTTAAGAAAAGTTCTTCAAAAGTTCCCAATGAAAGAATCATTTGAAGCATCTGGTCGTCACAAATGTTTTGACTACTTGTGGAGCCAAAACGGACTCCGTATGGGTCAGATATCCATGTTTCAGTTAACACTGCGCAAAACTGATTCCGAACGACATTTACAGACTAGTTCTTGTGTAGTTGCATTCGATTTTTTCGATTCTACTTCACTAAACATCTCCATATGAGATCCAATTATTTGTAAATAAATGCAAGAGACCTCAGTTATCATGATACACTAGGTACATAGCTGGGACTTTGTGTATGTTCTCGAAATGCGTTTGTCGAGTGCTCATTAAGAAAGTTTCTATACAAGTTTCTGAACGAACTCCTTAAGAAAAGTTCTCCAAAAGTTCCCTATGAAAGAATCCTTTGAAGCGTCTGGTCGTCACAAACGTTTTGACTACTTGTGGTGCCAAAACGGACTACGTATGAGTGAGATATCCATGTTTCAGTTAACACTGCGCGCAAAACTGATTCCGAACCACAGTTACAGACTAGTTCTTGTGTAGTTGCATTCGATTTTTTCCATTCTACTTCACTAAACATCTCCAAATGAGATCCGATTACTTTTAGGGAAATTCAAGAGACCTCAGTTATGATGATGCACTAGGTCCATAGCTGGGACTTTGTGTATGTTCTCGAAATGCGTTTGTCGAGTGCTCATTAAGAAAGTTTCTATACAAGTTTCTTAACGAAATCCTTAAAAAGTTCTCTAAAAGTTCCCTATGAAAGAATCATTTGAAGCATCTGGTCGTCACAAACGTTTAGACTACTTGTGGAGCCAAAACGGACTCCGTATGAGTCAGATAT
>NC_057811.1:162549562-162552374 GCF_018294505.1 Triticum aestivum | reverse complement strand
TGGGACTTTGTGTATGTTCTCGAAATGCGTTTGTCGAGTGCTCATTAAGAAAGTTTCTATACAAGTTTCTGAACGAACTCCTTAAGAAAAGTTCTCCAAAAGTTCCCTATGAAAGAATCCTTTGAAGCATCTAGTCATCACAAACGTTTTGACTACTTGTGGAGCCAAAACGGACTACGTATGAGTCAGATATCCATGTTTCAGTTAACACCGCACAAAACTGATTCCGAACGACAGTTAGAGACTAGTTCTTGTGTAGTTGCATTCGATTTTTTCCATTCTACTTCACTAAACATCTCCATATGAGATCCAATTACTTGTAGGGAAATGCAAGAGACCTCAGTTATGATGATGCACTAGGTCCATAGCTGGGACTTTGTGTATGTTCTCGAAATGCGTTTGACGAGTGCTCATTAGGAAAGTTTCTATACAAGTTTCTGAACGAACTCCTTAAGAACAGTTCTCCAAAAGTTCCCTATGAAAGAATCCTTTGAAGCATCTGGTTGTCACAAACTTTTAGACTACTTGTGGAGCCCAAACGGACTCCGTATGAGTCAGATATCCACGTTTCAGTTAACACTGCGCAAAACTGATTCCGAACGACAGTTACAGACTAGTTCTTGTGTAGTTGCATTCGATTTTTCCATTCTACTTCACTAAACATCTCCATATGAGATCCGATTACTTGTCGGGAAATGCAAGAGACCTTAGTTATGATGATGCACTAGGTCCATAGCTGGGACTTTGTGTATGTTCTCGAAATGCGTTTGTCGAGTGCTCATTAAGAAAGATTCTATACAAGTTTCCGAACGAACTCCTTAAGAAAAGTTCTCCAAAAGTTCCCTATGAAATAATCCTTTGAAGCATATGGTCATCACAAAATTTTGACTACTTGTGGAGCCAAAAGGGACTCCGTATGAGTCAGATATCCATGTTTCATTTAACACTGCGCAAAACTGATTCCGAACGACAGTTACAGACTAGTTCTTGTGTAGTTGCATTCGATTTTTTCCATTCTACTTCACTAAACATCTCCATATGAGATCCGATTACTTTTAGGGAAATTCAAGAGACCTCAGTTATGATGATGCACTAGGTCCATAGCTGGGACTTTGTGTATGTTCTCGAAATGCGTTTGTCGAGTGCTCATTAAGAAAGTTTCTATACAAGTTTCCGAACGAACTCCTTAAGAAAAGTTCTCCAAAAGTTCCCTATGAAATAATACTTTGAAGCATATAATCATCACAAAATTTTGACTACTTGTGGAGCCAAAAGGGACTCCGTATGAGTCAGATATCCATGTTTCATTTAACACTGCGCAAAACTGATTCCGAACGACAGTTACAGACTAGTTCTTGTGTAGTTGCATTCGATTTTTTCCATTCTACTTCACTAAACATCTCCATATGAGATCCAATTACTTGTAGGGAAATGCAAGAGACCTCAGTTATGATGATGCACTAGGTCCACAGCTGGGAATTTGTGTATGTTCTCGAAATGCGTTTGTCGAGTGCGCATTAAGAAAGTTTCTATACAAGTTTCTGAACGAACTCCTTAAGAAAAGTTCTTCAAAAGTTCCCAATGAAAGAATCGTTTGAAGCATCTGGTTGTCACAAACGTTTTGACTACTTGTGGAGCCAAAACGGACTCCGTTTGAGTCAGATATCCATGTTTCAGTTAACACTACGCAAAACTGATTCCGAACGACAGTTACAGACTAGTTCTTGTGTAGTTGCATTCGATTTTTTCCATTCTACTTCACTAAACATCTCCATATGAGATCCGATTAATTGTAAGGAAATGCAAGAGACCTCAGTTATGATGATGCACTAGGTCCATAGTTGGGACTTTGTGTATGTTCTCGAAATGCGTTTGTCGAGTGCTCATTAAGAAAGTTTCTATACAAGTTTCTGAACGAACTCCTTAAGAAAAGTTCTCCAAAAGTTCCCTATGAAAGAATCCTTTGAAGCATCTAGTCATCACAAACGTTTTGACTACTTGTGGAGCCAAAACGGACTACGTATGAGTCAGATATCCATGTTTCAGTTAACACCGCACAAAACTGATTCCGAACGACAGTTAGAGACTAGTTCTTGTGTAGTTGCATTCGATTTTTTCCATTCTACTTCACTAAACATCTCCATATGAGATCCAATTACTTGTAGGGAAATGCAAGAGACCTCAGTTATGATGATGCACTAGGTCCATAGCTGGGACTTTGTGTATGTTCTCGAAATGCGTTTGACGAGTGCTCATTAGGAAAGTTTCTATACAAGTTTCTGAACGAACTCCTTAAGAACAGTTCTCCAAAAGTTCCCTATGAAAGAATCCTTTGATGCATCTGGTTGTCACAAACTTTTAGACTACTTGTGCAGCCAAAACGGACTCCGTATCAGTCAGATATCCACGTTTTAGTTAACACTGCGCAAAACTGATTCCGAACGACAGTTACAGACTAGTTCTTGTGTAGTTGCATTCGATTTTTCCATTCTACTTCACTAAACATCTCCATATGAGATCCGATTACTTGTCGGGAAATGCAAGAGACCTTAGTTATGATGATGCACTAGGTCCATAGCTGGGACTTTGTGTATGTTCTCGAAATGCGTTTGTCGAGTGCTCATTAAGAAAGATTCTATACAAGTTTCCGAACGAACTCCTTAAGAAAAGTTCTCCAAAAGTTCCCTATGAAATAATCCTTTGAAGCATATGGTCATCACAAAATTTTGACTACTTGTGGAGCCAAAAGGGACTCCGTATGAGTCAGATATCCATGTTTCATTTAACACTGCGCAAAACTGATTCCGAACGA